>NC_081411.1:401190265-401491931 GCF_030272615.1 Cryptomeria japonica
GTATACGTTGTAGTCAGCAAACTGTAATGATCCATGACTATATTTTGCATAAGATCATGTAGCTTAGTGAACTTCCCACGTAGACACCATTAGTACAAGCCCTAGAACTTCATTGGAATAATTCACAGACAACAAACAAAATGATACTTAGGAACCATCCTAGCTACTCTAATCATTTGTGGATATCTCAGAGTAGTGTAGGAACCTGATATAAATGAATAAATAACTTATCAAACCGACCAAGTACTTGATAGCTTAAACAAAATTTTCTTGTCAAAGAAAATGTTATCATGCCTTTGTTTTCGGTAAGGAAGGATGCATCCTTGTTAAGACAGTTGTGTGTCGATGTTGATTGTTTGGTCGATGTTTAAGTATTTCAAAATGTTTGTTTGGTATCTTCTTGGATGCGTATGTACAAGGTGTTGCCATGTTTTTGATTGATTTTTTTTTATGTTTTATGATTTTTTTGGATTTTGTGAGTGTTTTTTGAATGTTTTTGGAATTTTGTGAGACAATTTTTTGAATGTTTTTGAATTTTGTGAGACAATTTTCAAATGTTTTTGGTATTTTGCGAGACAGTTTTGAATGAAGAACTCAATGAGTCACAAGTAATGTAGAATCCACTTCCATCAATAGGTTGAGGGCATTGCCCCCAGTTTAGACATGACTATGAAAAAGCGGGATGCAAGACACATGAAGTACTATCCTTGATTGCAGATCAATAACAAGCCATGGTTTGAATGATGGATGAGTGGATGCAATAAATGTGATCGCAACAAGTCTGAAAGAAAATGGAGCCATAGCCTTTACGAGTGGCACCTGTTTCCCAGGTTTTCACCATCGTACTTACCCAAGGTGCCACCGGAGTGGTTGTTCACCGTTTGGATGCATGATTTTTCTCTTTACTATTTTGGCTTTTTTGTATTTTCATCAGGACATTTACCTGAATGGTTTTGGTGTTTTTCTTATATGTATGGGAGCCTGATGCTCTGTGCAACTTATGTATGAAATTATTTGAGGTGCATGCTATTGATCGGATCTGCTAGCAGTTCTCCTTCTGAAGTAGCCAACTGATATGCCCCAAACCCAAATACAACAATGATAACATATGGACCTAGCCAGTTTGATTCTAAATTTCCCTGATGTTCTCTGTTTGGTTGGTTACGAGGATTCTCTCTGAGAACAAGATCACCTACCTCAAATGCACGCGGTCTAACTCGATGATTATAGCTTCTTCTCATGCGCCGATGATAGGCCTGGAGGTGGTTGTATGCAACTTGTCACCTTTCATCAAGTAGTTCCAAGTCTTGGAGATGAGAGACTTGGTATGCTTCATCATCTATCAGATTATGCAAGGAAACTTGTAGAGATGGTATCTCGACCTGAATAGGAAGGATGACTTCTACGCCATAGACCAGTGAGTAGAGAGTTACGCCTGTAGGGGTTCGAATGCTAGTTCGATACGCCCATAGTACTAGATTTAATTGAACATGCCAATCACGATCGGCATAATTGACTGTCTTCTTTAGAAATCTCAATATGTTTTTATTTGATGCTTCGACCTGACCATTTCCTTGTAGGTAATAGGGAGTGGAAAAGCAGTGTTGGATTTGAAACTTCTCACAGAGCTCATGGACATCCTGATTTTTGAAAGGAAGCCCATTATCTATGATGATGGACATGGGTACACCATATCGATAGATGATGTAATTAAGGATGAATGAGGCGATCTGCTTTCCGGTGACTTGGGTAAGTGGAACAACTTCGATCCACTTTGTGAAGTATTCAGTGGTGGTAATAATTAATTGGATGAAGATGGATGATTTTACCCACAAGGTCAAGTCCCCATTGACAAAAGGGACATGGTGTTGTTATGGGCTGCAATTCATGTGTTGGTGCATGTATCGAGTCTCCATGAACTTGACATTTCTTGCATGTTCTGACAAAATAGTAGGAGTCTTTTTCCATGGATGGCCAATAGTATCCAGCGTGCATGATCTTCTTTGCTAAGGAAGGACCGCTTGAGTGAGTCCCACAAATTACCTCATGTACCTCTTCCAAGGCCTTTTTTGTCTCATCCTATTCCAGACACCGAAGGAGAGTACCATCAAGACTACGCCATTATAAGGTTTCGACAATGATGGTATATTGAGCGGTTTGGTGAATGAAGGTTTTGTGTTGGTTATTCAGTTGGTTAGGAGGAAGTGTGTGATCATGGAGGTAGGTGTAGAACTCACCATACCATGGGGATTCAGAACCAACAAGGCAACATATCATCTCGGATTCGGGGATATCATAATCAAGAATCCAAAGCTATTCTACCAAGAACTCGTAGCATGTTGAATTCTGTGGAAGATCTAGGAGAGATACGATGGTAGCCATAGAGTCAGTAACTTGATTCTGATCTCTAGGTATCTGCTCAAAGGTGATAGTAGTAAATGATGCTTTTAAACTGTCCCCCATTTGCTTGTACGACATGAGTTTATCATCCTTGGTCTGATATTCATTTGTGACTTGTCAGATGACTAGTGGGAGTCACTATATACTTATAGCTCTTTTAACTTACATTGTATGGCTAGTCAGATTCCTGTGATCAAGGCCTCATACTCAGCTATGTTGTTTGTGCATAAAAAAGTTAGCCTGTAAGACTTCGGGATTCTGTCACCTTGAGGTGTGATAAACAGAATGCCTACCCCCGAGCCATGTCTAGTATAAGAACCGTGAAAGTATAGTTTCCATGGTTGTGCTGATGTGATCATGAATATCTCTTCATCCAAAAAATTAAAAATAAGAGGATGATCACCTATGAGGGGTGCATCAGCCAACTAATCTACAATAAATTGGCTCTTGATAGCCTTACGGTCCACATACTTGATGTCAAATTCACTCAGAATCATCACCCATTTGGCCAAGCGGCCTGTCAATGCTGCTTTGCTGAGTAAGTACTTTAGTGGATCGATCTTTGCAATGAGTTGTACTTTATGTGTTACTAGGTAGTGCCTCAGTTTAGTGGCTCCCAAGATTACTACTAGGCAAGCTCGCTCAATAGGTGTATAATTGAGTTCATAGCCGACTAGTGTATGAGAGATATAGTACACAACACACTCTTTCCCTTTTGCATTATGTTGAGCTAGTAGCACTCCCAATGCTGTATTTGTTGCTGAAATATAGAGCGATAGAGGTCTACTTGGATCTGGTGGGATCAATAATGGTGTGTTCATGAGATAGTCCTTAAGCATCTGGAATGCTTACTGGCATTTGGCGTCCCATTGAAAGCAATTTTTTTGTGTAATAGGTGTGTAAAGGGATGACAATTGTCTGATAGTTGTGCAATGAGTCTTTGGATGGGTTGTAGCCACCCTCGTAATGTCCTTAGCTAACTGATGTTCCTTGGAGGTGGCATGTCCATCATTGCTTTGACCTTTGTATGATCAACCTCAATGCCTTTGCTTGAAACAATGTATCCTAGAAGCTTCCCTGAGGTTACTCCAAAGACATATTTCTTTGGGTTGAGTCAAACATGATATTGTTCCAGTCTGTCAAAGATTTTCTCTAATATTACTAGATGACATTCTCTTGTTAATGATTTTGCCAATAAGTCATCTACATAATCCTCCATTATGGTATGCATCAGATCATGAAAGATGGTGGTCATTTCTCTTTGATAGGTTGCCCCTACATTCTTTAGACCAAAAGACATTACATTCCAATAGTATGTTCCCCATGGACATATGAAGGTCATCTTATGTTGATCCTCTAGTGTGATCTTTATCTGGTTGTACCCTGAAAAGCCATCCATGAGAGAAAGCATGGCATTAACTGCTGTTAGGTCCCAGATTATGTCAATGTTTGGTAGGCGAAGTCATCTTTAGGACATGCCTTGTTTAGATATCTAAAGTCAGTATAGATGTGGATGCCCCCATTTGGTTTGCCAATAGGCACAATGTTGGAGATCCAATCTGCATAAACAATTGGTCTAATAAAACCAACATCCAGGAGTTTCTTAAGTTCTGCTTTGACTAGTACCGCAATCTGAGGGTGAATTTTGTGAAGCTTTTGTTTGATAGGGTTAGCTCCTTTGGCCACGGTGATGTGATGCATGACCAAATCAGGATCTAGACCAGGCATGTCTGCATATGATCATCAAAAGTTGATCTAAAGCTTCTGGAAGAATTCTACAAACTTAGGTTGCTCCTCTAGAGTTAAAAGAGATGCCAGATGTATGTGGTGAGGATTTTCAGGAGTCCCCACGTTGAATTCTTTTGTTTCCTCAATAAGGATCATTGATCGTTCTTGATTTATACTAGAGGGGAGGATGTCAAACCTTTCATCCTCAAGTGCCTCAGAGAGGTTTTCACCATTGTATACGCTCTTTATTTTTACTTTTTTGGGATGAAATAGTGCCACCGTTTGGTTTTCACTGGAAGATCCATGTTTTATTGTAATATTTTTGCAGTTGAAAGGTTTGGCACCCACCTCGAAGTAGGCTGTGCTATCAAGTTCAATGGCGAATCTAGCTTTGTGATCCCCACTTGGTATGTTATCTCATAGTTCCAAAAAGTCAATGATCACCTCATCTTTTTGGAAATGGTCAAGACATGGGGGATTAGGTTGGTTCCATTCGATGAGTTCAGGATGGACAATGGGAATTACCTCATCAATCAGGTTAAGTTCATAAGATGTATCAGTGAGGGTCAAGACGTTTTGGTGAAGGTCATTGATGGTACTCTCCCTGTCAGAATTGGGCGTAGGATGTGACGTAGGGTCTGTGGAAGATGTTTCTAGTTTAGGAACCCAAGAGGTTTTAATCTGTGCTTCTTTGTAAACAGGGATTTCTTTATGAGGTGGAGGTAGTGATGTGTCTTCCTCATCTAAAGTATAGAGATGTACAGAATCAAATTCCCAGTCATGTGAGTCAGTATCTAAGTCGCTTTCTAATATCCGATTACTATACCAAACCAGGATATCCTTTGAGTTAAATACTGTAGGTGTAATCGACTGATGTACCTTTGGAGATGGAATGGTTGGTGCTAAGGGGAGGATTATTGGGATCAATGAATCTGATACTGGAAGTATCAACATTGTTGAATTTGTAATTTCTGATGGAATTATTAGTGTTGTCGATACTGTTGGGGGTTCTGATACTGCTAATGGTGTTGTTGATGCGGTTGCTGCTACTGATGGGGTTGTTGGTTGGATTGGTGCCATGATTGGTGTTGTGGATGGTATTGTTGGGGTTCTCAGTTGTATTGGGGCAGTTGGTGTGGTTTTTGGTGCTGCTGATATAATCAAGGGTGGCCTCTTTAGAGTATTAGGCTGATATAGAGGTTTGTTGGGTTTCCCTTTGAATCTGAGCTTAGGAAGAGTCTCCTTTTGAAAGCCTAATCCAGTGTTATCTTTAGGCTTTAGTTCCATCTGCAATAGCTCATGTTGTCCTTGCTTGCAAGGTCCCAATGCACTCTGACCATCATAGCCCATTCTTTGCATAATGAGAAGGCCTTTGCCATATTGATTTGTAGGAAGCTTAGCTTGTGGGATTTCCGTGGTGATAGGGTCTTTATAGATCCATTATGCTAAGTCCTCATCTTTGGTCTCTTCTTTTTACTCTTTCCAAGGATAAAAGGCATCAAAGTGCATATCGGCTTGACCAGTGGTGCTTGAAGTAACCGTTGAGGTTTACCATGAGTTCTAGGAGAAGTGGGTAGTTGCCCAACACAAAAGAGTTGGCTTAGATTGTACTCCCCAGGACCTTCCTCTACCATTTTTATTTTTAGCTTCTCTTTCTTGGGTATAGTGGTGTTTGAATAAGAAAGAGAGGATGGACTAACATATGATGTGGATGGGATAGCTTCTTTGTTGTTGGGAATGGTAATCTTTGGTTGATGGTTGATATTGTGACAATATGCAAATGGATTTTCATCACCCAGGATTGTAATTTCTACACCGTTATGAGGAAACTTGATACACTGGTGGTAAGTGGATGGAACAACTTGCATGGCGTGTATCCAAGGTCTTCTTAACAAAAAATTATACTACAGAGGAATGTCCAGAACTTGACATATGATGTGCTTCACCATTGGGCCCACTCGGATTGGTAACACAACTGCTCCTTTGGATGAATGCTCCACATCATCATAGGATTTTATGGTTATCTTTTTGCGGGGATCCACTGATTCAACTACATATCCCAATGTTGTGACCAATTGTAATGTACATATATTTAGGCCTGCTCCATTGTCAATCAAGACTCGCTTGATTCTGTGTTGGTTGATAAATCCTTCAATATGGAGTGAGGCATTATGAGGTTGTTGGAAAGATGTATTGTCACTTTCAGAGAAAGTGAAACATGGTGATGACCTCAGTCTACCGACCATAGCTTGAAATTGATATGTATTTAGATTGGCAGGGATTGAATCCTCTTGGAGAGCTTCATCCAAGATTGTTTATGAGATGGGGATAGGCGTAAAAGTTCTAAGATGGATATAAGTGTGGGTATCTTATCTAAATGTTCCACAAGGTTATACTTCTTTGGGATGGAAGTTGTGCCTTATGGAGCTGCTTTAATGGTGACCTTGCCATGACGCATAACAACATTGCATGTACGGTTTAGATCTTTGATGGTGATGGTTGCAATTTGTTCATTGGCATCATATAGGTGATTCACAGTGTAATTATAGGTGGCTCGCGTATAATCAACTGTATCTGTGTTTCACCTTGAAGTGGAGGGGCTCTTTTGATCTTGTGATGGAAGCAGATTCTTGAGCATGAGATGATCATTATTTGAGGTTTTTGGGTCATGTCCTTCAATTTCAATCTCGCCTCGGTCAATAAGATCCTAAATAAGATCTTTCAATATGTAACAATTGCTTGTTTTATGCCCTTTCCCTTGATGGAATTCACAATGTTCATTATCCCTCCACCATGAAGGTTTAACCTGAGGTTCGTAATTGGATGTCTTTGGTAAGGTCACCAAATTTGATGAGACCAACTGACGTAACACTATTTCAATAGGTTCCCCTAAGGGAGTGTATGTTTGTTTTGGTTTATAATTTTGCTAGCGTTGTCTTGGTTCCTCTTGAGGTACATTACATCCTTGGTTTGGGGGAACAACCGTGTTATTCTTCGGTGGGGGGTTTTGCCCTGCAAATCGGACCACAGGTTGTGCACTCTTAATAGTCCTTGCATCTACAACCCCATCATTGACGATGTTTTTGTTTTTATTCCAAAAGTTAGGTTTATCACTGTTGAATCACAGGTGAGGGGCATCTTTGGGTTCATTGTATATTTTGACAAGACCCTTTTTGATGAGGGCCTGTTCACATTTTAAACCCTGGGTGATCATGTCATTAAAGGACTTTGTACCTTTCATGTCTAGATGGAATTCCATTTCTTCATTTAAGTTGGAAATAAATATTTCCACTAGTTCTTGTTCAGGTAACTGAAGAGAACATCTTCTAGACATTTGTTGCCATCATTGCAGGAAAGTTAAAAATAGCTCCCCTGGTTTTTTGCTTGGTGTTACACAAATCAGCCATGGTGACATCGCGTTCTATGTTATGTGAATAAAGTGCAATGAATTTCTAGACCAGTTCTTCGAATGTCCTAATGCCACCTGCTATTCGGGAGAACCATGATGTGGTTGTCCCTCATAAAATTTGAGGAAAGAGTCGCATTAGGTATGTGTCTTCATATGCCACTTCTAGGCAAGTTGAATGAAATTCTCTAACATGATCTCTAGGGTCTCCATTTCCCCAATAATTTTCGAACTTAGGTGTTTCAAACCCTCATGGAAAAGGTGGCATATGTAGATTCCTATCAAAGGGATAGGGACAAATATCATTAAGTGAAAACTGGGTAGTTTTCACACCACTGTGGAGTTGTTGGGCTAAATTCTTGACTTGTTGCCTCAACATGTCAATGTCATTAGGAGGAGCAGGAGGTGGGGGATTTTCTTGATGAAGGTCATATCTAAAGTCATCTTGACCTCTTCTACCCTCATTATGACTATGGTGTTCTGAAGCTTGCCATAATTGTGTAGTATCAAAATCAGAGGGTAGTTTGTCTCCCTCTTGAGCAAGTCTCAAAAAGTGAGCATCAGCGTTGTTCTTGAGGATTTCATTGAAAAGTCGATTGAAGAGGGGGTTGTGTTGTGACCTCTCTATTGCTTCAGGAGTGGGAGTACTAGGATTTCCATCATTTGTGTTTCCTCCAAGGGCTTCTTGGAATTCATTGAGATTTTCCTCCTCTTCCTCCTTGATTTCAAGTTGTCTAGTCCTTGATCTGGTTTGAGCCATTTTGTTTGAAAGTTGTTGTTGAAGTTTGGTGAAGATGATTATGAGTTGGTGATGGAATGAGAGATAAATGTTTGGTGAAGTGTTTTGCATATGGATCTCTAACACTAAAGGTTTGATGTTACCAAAGTCCTAAGAATTACTTGTTGTGTTTGTTGACAATGTTTGAGATGATAAGGTATAGAAAAGTCTGAGATGTGTTACAAACCAAGCTACCTAGTAATGAGAGGATACACTCATAGACTAGTTTTAACCTGCATATAAAATACCTCTTAGGATGAGTTTATCTTGATGTAGAGACACTCTAAAAAGTGATATGTTTGTTTTTAATTCAAGCAATATCGGAACATAACTTTAGGACAAGACCTTTTTATGTTTTGAGAGTTGGAATGGATTGATGATGTATGAATGTGAGAATGGATGGAATGTTTAACCTTCAATAAAAACTTTGTGTCACATATGGGACAAATTCTTCTTCTTCTCTCTCAGGGGTTGGTGGTTCATCTCAAGCTATGTTGTATGTTATGCAAATGTCTAGAAAGAAGGCAGGATTGATTTTGCCTCCATTGTTTTATGATAGCTCAAAGCTCTATATTGAGTAAAAGCTCTGTTGTTCAAAGACTCTTGATCAAACTCGTTGGATTTTCCTTGAAGATATAGACACATATGATGCAAGAATGTTCTATGTGAGACACAAATTTGTCTATTGAGGTAGAAAAATTTCCTTCTTTTGATGAAAGCCTTTGAGCTCAATGGTCTTTTCTTCAAATTGATATGTTGATGAAGATTCCTCTTTCTTTAAATGTGAAGGATGGTCATATTGTTTGATATCTTGTTTGCACTTTGTTTTGATTTTTGTCAAATGTTGGTGTTGAAAATTTTGTGTTGGATGAATACTTGTTTTTGAATTGGTTTTGATTTTCTTTGACAAGAAAACAAAGCAAGCACACAAACACAATAATGTTGCCTCAAAAGGCACAAATAAGTGTGGGTCTAAATCAACCCAATCTTTGGACTTTTTGACCCCTTTTCCAAATGTTTTTGAGTATGTTTTTCCAAAAAGCCTAAAGTCGGCTCAGTTTATCACTGGTCTTGACACAAAACGAAGACACTTCAAACACAATTTATCCCTAAGGTCAAATGGCCAGTTGCGATAATTTCAGCCCACATCTTGATATTTCTTCAACTTTGGTACTACATACCTTATGAATCCCGCTGTGGTAGGTAAGGATGTGATATACTAAGTCTTGCATGAGAATGACAAATAAATGATCCCGATGATGGAGGAGACACCACTTTTATCAAGCTACAAGAGTATCTTGGGAGCAAAACCATCTATGCTCTTGCATTGAATTTATCACAAATATTCTCAATCAATAGAATGGGTGGGTTTCTACATAAAAAGGTGTCTAGTAATTTTCGATGTTTTTGGACATAAGTTCATTTTGCAGTGACTCACTTAAGAGCCTTGTAACTTGTGGTGGGGCTCATTTGTTCTTTTGGCAAGTTACACTATAGGAACAACTATACCAGAGGCTACAACTTTTGCTCACATCTGATTTCTATAGCGGCTCGAAGGATTTACCGTGTGAGGTTGTTCCCAACAGTGACGTGTCTCTTGGTAGGCCTCTCTTAAAAAGATAAAATTTTGAGTGTTACTAACACTTTTCTCTTGCACCTAGGACCACGAAAGCCAAGGGAGAGGATAGTGTGTGTTAGAAGTAGCACCACTCGACAAAATTTGCACAAGTGTGCCAATCACAAAAAGCACTTGTTCTTTTTAATTGATTTTCATTGCAATGTGATCTAACTATTTGGAGATGTTGCTCCAACAATCATGGTGTTCTTTGTAACCAAGATATCAAAATATTTGACACTTGACAAACTTTTGGAAAGCAAACTTGGTCAACAAAAATAAAGTCGTGTAGCCTTTGTAGCAAAAAAGGCAAATGTGAGACTCTTTTTATGCACCAAATTAAAATTTGAGTTTGTTTTAGTTGCACCAAATAGAATATATGAAGTTCTTTTTATCCATTTGTGAAAAACAAGAAAGATGAAGTTCTTTTTTATGCACCAAATGAAAAAGTTGAGTTTGTTTGAGTTGCACCAAATAGAAAATGTGAAGTTATTTTTATCCCTTTGTGAAAAACAAGAAAGATGAAGTTTTAAACCAAAGAAATTAAAATGTTTTAAACTAACTCCTTCCAAAACTTGCACAAAAAAGTAAATATTAAAAAATCTGCATCTAAAACATTAAAAAAAAGTTAGTGCACATGGTGGGCTCACAAGCCTAAAAAAATGTCTTTGAAGTTACAAAAGTGTTGGATTCACATCGGGTTCACCAAATGATGTCATAGAAATGGGGACAAGGAAACAACAAAGTTCAATGTTAATAAGTTAGTTTCAACCATAAAACCAAAACAAAGAACTAAAAACCATTCCAAACATATCAAAAGAGATTTCAAAAAGCATGAAAGAAGTTTAACCAAATAAAAGGAAGGAGAAGACCCTCCCTAAGATGCTTCCATGATAACTTTTGATGCTTATCCCTTGTTTCTCCCCTCTCCAAGACCCAAATGAGTGTAGCTCTTAGCTTTTAGCACTAGTCATGGATGCCATATGGAGATTCAAGATGGTTGGATGTGATAAACAAATGATATGCAAGTGTAGATTGTGATGCTATGAAAAAGCTCTATGCTAATACGAGTATAGAAACAATACTCTAATGCTTCCTTCTTTGCTTGAGAATAAGGGTTATATTTATAGAAGAAATGGGGAAATGAAGGGTTAAGATTGAGCAATCTTAGCAAGGGTTAGGATTGAAAGATATTCAATCCATGTGAGACTTTCAACCCAATCCCATGTTGACAAGTGTCACGATGAGGAGGCTTGAGAGGAAAGATAAGGAGCATTAAATGCTTGAGGGGACATGATGGTTACCCTAGGGGGTTGGGTTAGGGTTAGGTTAATGGATATTCCTTTTATCCAAGGGATAAATGAATGTGCAAGGGTTAAATGGTTACCTTAGTCAAAGAAATAAATGCTTTGAAGAGACCCATGAGTCTAAAGGATGGTTAAGTTAGAGAAAAGTCTCTAACCAAAGGTAAAAGGTGAGTTAACCATAAATGGTTATGTAAGAGTCTTTAATGGTTTGGAAGACTTTAGAGGTTAACCATTTGAAGACATAAAGCCTTTAATGGTTATTGAAGACTTTGGAGGTTTTTGAGAAGTGAATTCCTTTTATTTAGGAATGTGACAATGATTAGGATATGATTAGGCTAATTAGAAGGAGTTAGAAGAATCTAGAAGGGATTTAGGCATGCAAGTGGATTTTGTAGGAAAATGTAAGTGGGAGGAATTTTGGGATTTTCAATTGAAATAAAATTATTTATTTCAATTAAATGGTGTAATTTGCATTTGGATAGATATTTAAATAAATATTAATTTATTTAAATGTGAATGTGAATTTTGGATTTTATTTAAATAAATCTTAATTTATTTACATGAGAAAAAGGAAGATAAGGCATTAAATGCTTGAAGACTTTGAGGGGAACCATTAATGACTTAAGAAGACTCTAGAAAGAAGCCATTAAGTTTGAAGACTTTAAGGAAAACCATTAAAGGCTTAAGAAGGCTCTAGAAGGAAGCCATTGAGTTTGAAGAATTTAAGGGAAACCATTAAAGGTTTCAAGTGGGTGAGGATAAATAAGATTTTAAATAAATAATTTATTTATTTAAAATAGTTGTGCAACTTGCATTTGTAGGAAAATGCAAGTGGGTGGAGGATAAAGGTGATTTAAATAAATGTTAATTTATTTAAATATGAGAGATGAGATTTTGGGGGATTTAAATAAATATTAATTTATTTAAATGTGAGAGAAGATTTAATTGATCAAATATGATTTATTTATTTAATTAATGGTCTGAATTTGGTTAAGTGAATTAAATCAAATAAATTGAATAATTTATTTAATTAATAGGAGAAGAGGGTTAAGATGAATTAATTAAATATTAATTTAATTAATTACTGATTGGTGGTTAAATAATCAAATAAATACTAAATATTCATTTAATTAAGTGGACAGATTTATGTGACTACAGTTATTACATATGAAAATTATTTCCTTTAAGTCGCGTTCATTGATCCACCATCTTCACATTCTCTTTGAACTACTCGGGTTTTTTTTTTAAACAACTTCTACAACAGTAAAATAAAAATGTTCTATTTTACTAAAATTTGTCATTCATCATCAATCCTCACTTACAACTTTTACACTTTCAAAAATATATCCCCTCTTTTTTTCATCATTCACACACAAATCTAAAATTTCATCAAAAACATTCTATCGACTTTTGAAGTGAACAGTTATAGAACTATCGACAAGTAAATGCTTATCTATTAGAACCGTAACTGTCATTCTAAAAACTCATGTATTAATATGAACTTAAACATTCAACTTTGACCATAATCTCCAAAGATATTGGATAAGAAAAGATTATCATTTTCTAAGATACTAAACTTCTGCAATAATATCAATAGATTTTGTCATTTGTTTTGTTGTCTCTTGTCTCTGTTATCTTGTCGCTCGAGCTACAAGAGATAAAATATTCAATATATCTACACAAAAACATCAGTTTAAAAAAAATGATGTGCATGATATCAATCCATTTACTATCCTCAACTCCTTAGTCTATAATCATGATCAAAACTAATTGTAGATTCGAGTTTCTACCATGATAAGTGTAGAACATAACACTGTCATTGCACATTCATAAACTGGTTTGCATGCTTGTGTGGTTTACAAATGATTGAGCTTTGATATTGTCAAAAGAGAATATCCACAATACACTTCATTGTCTCAGACACAAACACAACTTACATAACATACTTATCCTATCACTTACATACCTTGGTTTGCAAGCACACTTATTGACATCAATGACAAACATGCCAAACCCAACATAAGCCTCATAAAACATTCAGGTAGTTACTTATGAAAGAATTGGAAAAGAAGAAAGAGAGCCAAAAACATTTGTTACATTATCCTGAGGAGTATCTAGGAGAAACTCAACCGAAGTGGACAAATGAACAAGAATGATAGGAACAATAGGTGTACACACCATAATAGAAAATCTAGGCAAAGAGGAATCAATAGGGATAGAGGAAGAACATTACACACCCATAGTAGTAAGAGGATTTGAAGCCTCAAGAGCTACTTTAGAAGTGAATACTTTCCCTATCATCATGGAAGGTTCTAGGAGATTTTCTTCCTGTAAGCCTTCTTCAAGTTTTTATTCCTCATCAAGTTCAACAACATCAACTTCTTCCTATGCCTGAAGAGGTATTTCATTTTTATCCCTTTACTTCTCCTTACCTAATATGAACTTGATCTTAGGCCCCTTCTTTGGGGTAGATGGATCCTCTCTATTCTTGGTTCTAGTCTTATATTTCTTTCTGGGAGGTCCTACAATGTCCTCCTCGGATCCTGTCTTGAAAGGATTCAACCCGATTCCTCTTTTTTGCAACCATTATTTGTATTTGCCAGAATTATTTGAAATATCTCTCTAATGGAATTTGATTCTTTTTGTGACCATTATATTCTAAGGAGATGATTCTCGAACAATCTTACCTTGTACAGATTTAGGATCCATTACACCATCTTCATCCTCCATGGTGTTAGGAATATCTACTAGGTAGATATTCTCAATCTTCTTGAGTTTGAGTCAATTGTAATCTAATCTTCTCAAATCTTCATCAATTATACATTCTACCTAGATGTCCTCAATTCTATGTACATGATTACAACTCTTCTTGAGTTTGTCCTTCATGCCATAATAGTCATTATACAGTGTCTATCTTATCATTGGCTTTCCTGAGCAACATGAAGTGTTCTCATTCATAACAACCAATCCTAAGGTAGGGAGTGAGGGAAAATGAGGAAAAAGGCATCCATACTTATTCATTGTGTTCCAAGCATCTTCTGAAAACATTTTCTTCTCCAAGTTTTGATCAAGTGAGCACATCAATGCTACAAAGAAATCATCGTTGACCCTTCTGCATTGATTTAAAGTCTATTGAATAGACTGAAATACCAAGAGGGGCGGTGAATCAGTAGTCCACTCAAATTCTCAAATTGAAATAGATAATATGTTGATCTTAACTAAATCTTAATTATCCTTGTAAACATAGAAATGAATTGCATAACACAACCACATAAGAGACACCAAATATTTTGTACGTGGAAAACCCAAAGAGCGAAAAACCATAGAGAGGGTCAACTCTAAAGATAATATAACTAGTTATATGTGATTACAAAATAGGCCCACTACCTAGAGAGATTACAGCTCAGATACAATCGACTTATTGTCGGAAAGTCTTACTGCCAAAAGGAGTGAGCTAAGAAAGTTTCATCTACATATGCATGAAATTAGTTCTAGTGAAAGCTTTGGCAATCAACCAACTTCTTGCAACAGATCTGGTTAAGAACCTCTGCAAAATACTTCACCAACTTACTGTGATATTATGACTGTTTGCAGCAGATCCGGTTAAGAACCTTTGCTAAACACTTTACCAACTTACGAAACCAACCAAGCCAATGCTTCACATCTATCTCTTACCACTTCTATTCTTCATTCATGCTCATTCCACTTTCACACTTCCACATACATACACTCTCTCTCACATACACCATCATAATTCACACTTTCTATTTATCACAACCAAAAGGGATCACATATATGTATCAATTTGGAAATATACTACAAGTCGGCCTTAGAGATATTCTAAAGAATGAACATTGTAATGACACATTGCAATCACCAGAGCATAATACCAATATAGATCTTCAAATTTGGCCAGACTAGAAAAGAACATGTCCATGAAGCACTAAAATAACACACTGCCACAATGCCTCAATTATTGGAGCACAAATTGGAACGACCAAAAAATAACTAAGATTAAAAATTTTGGGGTGCACCAATCACAATCCAAGCCAACATTAAATAATTCAAGATGTGAAAACCAAATCACCAAATGAATGATACCAAAAACCAATGAGGCTAGAAGAAATCACAACACAAGAATCTACTCACCAGAGTATATAAAAACATACAATTGAAACATGACATCCGAAGAATAGATTCTGAACCACATGAACAAATGCCACAACCAACACCAAAAACTCTCACATCCATATATATACTCATATCCTCATGATTTCAGAGCAATAATCATGTCAAATACTGCGACAACAACAATATTAGCAACACCAAGGATCATTACATACCTATATTCTACTGTGCTGCAACTCAATATATACAACCTCTTATATATCAATCACATATCAATCAACAACATCTCACGTATCAATCCACATATAAAACATCTCTCATATTAATCATGTAACATCTCACATATCAATCTAGACCAATCTGGAGCACCGATTTGACATTAATGACAACATGGATAAGTACTTCCATCAATCTCTCAACAAAGTCTACTTGAAGGTCGATTGGGGGTAATAATTATAAAATGGGACAACATTTATGTCGCCCTTTATGGTGAGGCCTGGAAAATGTCTCATAGATATGGTAGAATATACTAAGTAAGAAGTCATATAGAATTTTAGGGTAGTAGTCACCTAGGATAGTTGCTCATAGATTGAGTCAATGATTACTTCTCCCTAATAGATCATGTGGTGTAGGATCACCCAGGAGAAGATTGGCCACCATGAGGCCATAATGAAGATTTATGAGATATTAAGTCTATGAGGTTAAAATGACCATTTGATATTGTAATCATAGATAATAATGCCATTCAAAGTCATATTGTTCATGTATTGAGTCATTTTGTAATAAGTTGTCACGTGGGAAAAATGATGTCAAAATCAATAATGTAATGGGGATTAGTGGGTAAAATAGGAGTTTAATAAGCATTTTAAGTTTTATAAGGTCTCACATGACCATATTCATGTAATATAAATGCTGATTAGTTTCATAGCACAAGAGAGATCAAAAGTTGTTATGTAAACCAAGTGAGTAATCATGTGTAAAACAACCAAAGTTGGGTCAAAAGTTAGTTAGAGAGGTTGCAATTGGTTTTGGGAGTCTAAATGAGTTTAAAAAATCATTCTCATGTGTGGGAGAGGTTGTTGATGGTTGATGGTCGAAATTGATTGGCAATGTAACCACTGTTGATGGTTGATGGTCGAAATTGATTGGCAATTTTGATAAAACAATCTGAACTTGCAACTTCTGTAATTTCCTTTTCACAACATCTTTTGATTTGATTATTTTTGGAGGTGATAGGTAAATGTTTTAACTTTTATTTGGCATTGGTTTGAAGGCTTAATCATTCATTTTGTATGTTTTATATTGACTATCCTGAAACCAGTCATTTTGGACAACTTTACAAGGGTTTGAGGGTCATAATGAAGAATTGACCCATTCCACTTTATGTATCTATTTTTTCTTATGGAATGGGTTTGGAAAGTTTTATTATAGGCCATTATAACATTCTAAGTGCAGGTATGGTCATGGATATGTGATGGTGAGACCCTAAGGTGAAGAGTGGTGAGGAATAGTGTGTTGAGTAAGTGGAAATTCGGTGCCATGTATGGATCTGAGTGAAACCATTGAATGAGTGGGTTTTTTTATGGTTGATAGAGTTTTATCAGGTCATGTGGATGGTGTTTCATCCATTTTTGGAGTTGTGAAGTGTTTGGAGGGGGTGTGTATCTGAAAGCCCTAGTTTGTAGGCCTAAAAAGGAGGGTTTTGTGTTTGGGTGATTAAATGAGAATTTCACTGTCTAAAACCTAGAAAATTTATTTATTTGAATCCTTTAGTAATAATTTTTGTGTGGATTCTTGGTGAAGCTTTTTTAAGGTAGTTGCTTGGTAAAAGTGGGCTAAGTAGCCAAGTTTCAAGTGTAGCAGGGTGCTGGTCGGTACGGTTCGTCCAAAGTACCTATACCTAAGTTTTGGATAAGTTTTAGAACTTCCAAATGGGTGTTTGAATATTTTATTTTTTCGGCAATTTTTTTGAGAAAGTTTTGAGTTATTGTTGAGTTATCTGATTTGAAGGGCTAGTAGGATTGAAGCCTAGAGGGAGTAGTTTGGGTTTAGGAGTTTGAGCCCGAGTTTTAGGATTTGTAGAACCTTGTGTTATGGTATTTTCGATGTGTTAAGACCATTAGGAGTGTTGGAACAAGCCATTGGGTTCTTATCCTTGATTGGGCACATTGAGTAGAGTTTAGGGAGTTGGAAGAAAGGCCTTGTTTTGGGATCTTGTGATTGATCCTAGTGTTTCATATTGGAAAAGAGATGTGACATCTAAATGTGTGATCAGATATGGTGAGTTTAATGAATCTATAGATGGAGTATTGTTTTGGAAGACTTGGATAGGTGAATGTTGTTACAAACAAGAAGAAAGAATGAAGAGTTGTAGTGTGATTGTGGGAGGGTCCATGATGCTCTGCATCATCATGCCCTTATCTTTTCTGATTATTTGGATGAAATGTAACATCCATACTTGAAAAATATTTAAGGCAAATAGACCCCTGACCGTGCTTAGGAGAGTTATCATATCTCCCATTTCTTCTCTAAAGTCACTTCTATAGAGAAATTTAGGTCATTTGGTAGTTATACATTTAGATGCCACCAACAAGTTTGTGTTTATGGTCTTCTTACACTTTTATGTATTTTTATCATAGTATTCTTAAGCAAACTCAAAGGAGATGTCTATATATTATTCAACATATGGGCATCTGAAAATTCTATCAAATAATTCAACATCCAGTAATAACCACTTTTCCATTTGAATCTTTGACACTCCTAGTTTCCTTGTCGAAGTGAGCCACTACTGCTAGAATGAAATCAAGATCATAAGCCACAACTAGGAATGATGCAACTAGGTGAAGACCATTTTTTATGAGAGAAAGCATGCTAAACCTTGGTGCCTATTTCTCAATCCACTCCAAGAATTCAGCCATGTCCACATGCCTGATTTCAATATCCTTGATGTCTTTAACATTTGAGGAAACTAAATTCTTGAGGAACATATTAAAATAACTTTGATATTTGAACTTCATGTTTTTTCTTGGTGATGGCTCCATCATCTACAGCTACAAGATTGAATTAACAAAAATCCCCATGGAGTTAGAAAAACTCATAATTTGATAAAACCTGTAAATTGGGTTTTAAAACCCAATTTACAACCAAGTATGGCTAAAACTTGCTAATTGGGTTTCAAAACTCGATCAACAAGTTAATGAAGGAAACCAATGAAAATATGAAAATCAAGTTTCAAAACCCAGTTTGCAAGTGGGGAGATCTAACATGCAAATCGGGTTTTGAAACCTGATTTGCAAGTGAGGTAAAAATTGGTCGTAAAACATTGCAAAAGTTGCTCATCGAGATTTAAAACATGATGAGGAAGTCTAGTGTAGACAAATATTAAAAATGCTCATCAGGTTTTAAAACCCAATGAACAAGTCTAAGCATTGGGTTACTATTTCATATGTTGGTCAATGTTTTAAACCCATCCAATTCTTTAATTATGTTGAGTGGGTTTCAAACCCCAATCAACACATGAAATTTTTGAAGTATTTTGCAAGATTGGGAAAATGCTTCATTGTTGGCCTGGTTTTAAAACCTAGCCAACATGAATTGAACATAAAGGTATTAAATTTAGAGTAAGATTCATATTTCTCCCAACACGAATTACGTGTTGGAAAAAATATGAATCATGTCCAACACTTGGGATTTAAGAAATAAAAATGAGGGCTATGACGCTGGAGGATATTTACACCCTAACTAACACAACATAAGTGTTGGCTGGGGTATAAACCCTGACACCCAACACCATTGTTGTGTTGTGCACCATCAAGTATAACAACAACAAAAATAATGAACGAAAAAGGAAAATTAATGACAATAAACTAATAGAAAATTACCTGAACAAAGATTTGAAGGAAACCCACTTAGATCCTTAGCTCAAGGGCGATAAAGAGACACTTAAGAAGGCAATTTAGAAGATAAAAGTGAAAATAAAATTATCAAATGTCATAAAGAGATGTATAAATGAGTCCTATCAAAACTAAAAAACTTAAGTCATAAATGCAAATCATGGGAATTAATGAGATGCGCGTCAGGTTTCAAAACCCGATGTGCATCTAGCTTTGCAAAAAAAAAAAACAAGGCTTGTAATTCAAGTTTCAATACCAAAATTATAATTAACACATGACAGAGTGTAATTCTGCTTTTAAAACCAGAATTACTATATTAAGTAAAAATGACTGACTTTACAGAAATACTGAAAAAAGACCCCCAAACAACAAACATGAATTTTGTGGCAACATTCCAAAGGACAAAAATACACCTCGGTAAATGACTTGGAGGTTTCAAACCATGAAATGGTCAAAAAATTTGGAGGGCACTCAATTCTGAACTTACTTAGAATTGAGGACAACAAACTTGAAGTCTTAGTTGTCAGCATAGTTTGAGATGAAAGATCTAGGTGTAGCTACGTACATTTTGGGAATGGAGATTAGAAGAGATAGAGCTAATAGAAAGATTTGTCTATGCCAAAGTAACTATGTGAATTCAATGTTGGATAGATTCAACATGACAACTTGTAGATATATGATAGTTCCCGTTGCATTGGGAACAAAGTTATCTGTTAAGGATTGTCCAAAATATCCTATTGAGGTGGAGGACATGGTAAATGTAGAGTACATGAGTGTTGTTAGTAGTCTTATGCATGCTATAGTTTGTATAAGACCAAACATTGCATAAGCAATGAGAGTCTTGAGTCGATATATGTCTAATCCTGGATGAGTGCATTGGGATGCAATTAAGAGTGTTTAGATATTTTAAGAATGCATTGGGTACTTCCAAGTATTACCTTCATGGGTATCCTACTAGTCATCAACATTATATGTATCTATAAATATATGGATTTATATTTGGAAGGTGGCATTGACAACAAAAGATCCACCAGTGCTTATGTCTTTATTATGTATGGTGGTGCTATTAGTTGGATGAGTAAGTGGAAAGTTGTATCCACTTTGTCCACAACAAAGGCAAATTATATTGTAGCTACTCATTCTTGTAAGGAAGCCATTTGGCTTAGATGGTTATGTTTAGATATTCGATTTGATGCAGGATTGATTACTAGATCCGTTGAGAAAGTTAGAGTCATTTGGTTAACTAAGAATCCAAATTTTCCTCCTCAATGCTCCTTGGCTTTCCACGGTCCCAATTGTCTGGGTCCAACATTGGAGAAAATGTTGAAGGTGGGACTGATCAAACTAAGCTTAGTGAGGAAGATGATGACCTCATGAAAGGATGCTCCATGGCTAAGAAGAAATGTAGACCTGTCAGTTCCAAGAATAAGAAAAGTCTAGAGATCAAAATGGTCTCCCTAGTAGTCGCTCTTAATCTTCTTTTCCCATGAAGTACATCTCATGGAATATTAGAGGCCTAGAGTCACTTGATAGGTAGTTTGTTATTAAAAGGTTTCTGAACTATCATAAAAATATTGATTTCATGATGCTTCAAGAACTTAAAGTTGTTGAGTTCTCTCTTGACACTATGCTTGACTTTATTTGGAGAGATGCAATCAAAATATGCACTAATCATCCTAAAGGAAAGGGTGGAGTTGGTCTTCTCATTAATCCTAAGTGGGCAAATTACATTAGGGATAGGGGCATCTCCCCATGTAATAGAGTGGCCTGGGCTACCTTGGATATTAGAGGCTCTTGTTTTGGTGTCTATTCTATATATGCACCTAATGATTATAGGGAAAGAATGTCCCTTTGGAATTGGATGGCATCCCTCCTGGGTATCCCTTGGGTTATGGCTGGGGACTTTAACATGATTGAAAACCAAGATGATAAGGCTTGGGGTATCCCTTTTGAATAGAAAAGCCTTGAGAAACCTCAATGGGATAGATTTAAGCAACAAATGTAATTATTCGACCCCCTTGATGGAAACAAATCTGAAACCTTTGCCCTATGGTACACCTGGTGTAACTTTCAGCAAGGACCTAGCCGAATCTACTCCAGATTAGATAGGTTTTATGTCAATAAAGATTACTTTTCTTTTTCCCCTAACCACCTGGGGAACTTGGTGGTTGTCTTGTCGATGACTTTATCTAACCATTATCCTATCATAGCTATCATTAATACTAGGAACTCCATCTCCAACAACAATCCTTGCAATAAGAAGTTTATCCTCAACACCTCCCTGTTGAAAGCTAAGGATATCCTAGTTGCCATTAAAATGGTTAGACTCTTTAACATGTAGAATCGACATCCCCAATCTCACACTCTCAGATGGAATAGGAATATCTCCTCCTGGTAGAACATATTCCAAACTTTTGGCCAGAAGAAAGCCAACGATTACAGATATGTTGGAAAAATTCTCACTGATCGACTCCACTCCTTGGACCAAGAAATTCAATTACAACCTTCCTCCTCTACCTTGGCTGAATAGGTTTCTCAGGCTAGAGACATCCTTAGGAAGCATCAAAAGATTAAAATCAGGGGTGCCTTCATCAGAGCCCGTAATCACTAGCTCTAGTTTAGAGACAAAGGCTCCAAATTTTTCTTTATCCTTCTCAAAGAAAAACAAAACATAGAGAAAATTGACAGAATCATAGTGGAGGACAAGGAACTCTTGAATATCAATGATATCAAAGATTCTTTTGAAATGTTTTATAAGCCTCTCTTCACCTCAGAAGATAATGAAGCATCGAAAGATGCTAGAAATAGATGTAATAACATTATCCCTAATAGGATCTCTAAGAATGAAACTCTCCTCCTCATGACCAAAATATCTATGCAAGAAATTGTTGATGCCATTAATTCTCTCAAGGATAATAAGGCCCCATGCTTTGATGGGCTCCCTGTTGAATTCTACTAAGCTAATATTGAGTGGGTCACTAAAGACCTCTGTGACATATACTCTGAAGCTCTTGATATTGGCACCCTTGGGGAGTCCATTAATAGGGGTATTGTGAAACTTATCCCAAAATATGGGGACAAAGCCCTCATAAAAAATTGGAGGCCAATTACCCTCCTTAACGTCTCATATAAAATCTTAGCTAAAGCCCTAGCTTCTCGCCTTGAAAAAATTCTTCCCAAGTTCATCTGTTCTACCCAAACTAGGTTCATTAAAGGTATGTATATCTTGGAGAACCTTGTCACTAGCTGGGAATCTATGGAATGGGCCAAGACTTCTAATCAAGATTATGCCATGTTTCTTGTTGACTTTAAGAAAGCCTATGATAGGGTGGAATGGTACTTCATCCTCATGATGCTTAAAACTTTTGGTTTCCCTAGCAAGTTTTGTTAATATGTTCAAATCCTTCTTAAAGATGCCTCCGCCTTGATTGAGGTTAATGTGACTTTCTCTCAGCCTATTCCTCTTACTAGATCCATTAGGTGGGGCTGCCCTCTTGCCCCTGCTCTATTTGTTATTGCCTCAAATGCCTTATTTTACCTTCTAAGAGATGACACCTTATCTCCTAGAGTTCATGGCATTAAGTTGCCGGATGACTCTGAATTGCTTAACATTCAGTTTGCTGATGATACCTCACTCTTCCTGGAGCTCTCTAGGCATAACATTGACTGCCTCAATCAAAAACTTGACACCTTTGGTAGAGCTTCTGGCGCTCGTATCTCCAACTCCAAATCTATTTTTCTTGGGTGGAAAGAGGAACCCTCAGACTGGCTTCAGCAGTTTGGATACTCATGGGGAGGACCCAACAAGATAGTTAGGTACCTTGATATCCCTTTCTCTGTCTCTCCCTCTCTTAAGGAAATATGGCTTTGGGTCAAAGAAAAGATTGATAAAAAGCTTAACAAGTGGAACAATAGGGTTCTCTCTCTAGCTGGTAGGATTAAAGTCTGCCAGAAGATCCTTTCTTCCTACAGTATTTACTACTCCTTTGCTTGGATGTTTAGTAACTACCAAATTTTTGAAATCCAAAAATCTATCAAATGCTTCCTTTGGTCTGATGGCAAGGGTAAAAGAAAGGCCCACGTGGTCAAATGGATCTAGTGGCACATAGACAAGAAACTTGGTGGGTTGGGTTTTAAGGATCTCAAATTGCAAGGAATTTCCCTTGCTTCCAAATGGATATTTCATGCTTTGGAAGGACAAGAACCTTGGAAGATTCTTGTGAGAAACAACATTCAAAATGGTGTCCCCAAGCTTTCCAAATCTTGGAAACCCTCCCCTTTAGTGATCTGGTTGCAAGTGGTTTCTCTGTGCCTGTCCAAGGCACTTGGGTATTCAAGTCCATCTGGAAAGCTTGGGAGCATGTGTGCAAACTTATTGTCAACTCTAGCATTGACTATAGCAACACTCTACATGGGGAGAGATCAATATGGTGGAATCTCTACCATAATTATAAACCCCTTGCCTTAACCCAAGGTTGTTCTTCTAGGTGTTGGTATAATAAGGGCATTAAGTATCTTATGGACATCTTGGAGCATGATAATCTTATTAGCTAGGAGGATCTTAGTGGTGAGTATGGCCTTCCTACCTCCCATAAGAGAACCTACAACATGATTAAAAGTGCTTGTGTTTGTCTCAAACTTCCCAGGAACATTGATGTTGACTCTCATAGATACCTCTCTTTCCTTTGGAAGGATGGATCCCTCCTCTCCAAGATCAAAGCCAAGTCTATTTATGGATTTCTCAACTATGACACCTCGGTGGTTGATCACATTAACTCCCCTTGGTATGTTGACTCAAGTACCTTTGCTTGGCAGAAAACCTTTGAGAAATTATGGAAGTCTCCCATCCCCCCTAAGATCAAATGCTTCATGTGACAACTCATACTGGATAGACTGCCTATTAGGAATAACTTGACTGCTTATGACTTATGCTCTGTTTGTAGGAAGCCCAAGACTACACGACACATCTTTCTTGATTGCATTTTTGCTAGAGAAGTCTAGTTGATGTTTGGAATCTCTCTTACTGAACATGTTTGTACTCCTGATATTATTACTAGTTGCAGTCGTAGGCTTAAGAAGCATGCTAACCTATTCTGACAAATTCTTTCTTCTTTCATTCTTTGGTTTATTTGGAAATTTCAAAATGAGGAAAAGTTCCAAGGAAATGATAGATCTCTTACTGGTCTATTCTTTGATGAATGTGGAGAGGGAAAAGTTTTTGCATTTCCTCAGGGATGGCCATGCAACTATGCTCATTTATGAAATGAAAGACTTATTTGAATGGGCAAGGATTGCGAAGAATCAGACTGCCTTTGATGATGCACTCAAGAAGTTGATCAAGGAACTCAAAGACAACAGAGGTCCCTACTTTGACAAGTTCAAGATGTTTACTTAGATATTGGATCGGAAGAAGGTGGTGTGGATGGAAGGTCCACAAGGTTGGACCACATGGTTGGAGAATCATGATGAGATTCTCCAATAGATGTTTATTATGTTGTTGTCATAATTAGTGTTTTCCTTAGTCCGTTGTCTCGAATACTGTATACTGTTATATACTTTCCTTTTTGGCTCTTTTTTGGTAGATGGATGATTGTGCATTTTCAGTTGGTTAGTGTCTCTGACTTTATTGCTTGATGGTTGAGGCTCTGCCTCCCATGGTTTTTGTATAAACTCATTCTATTTTGATCTGCGTAGGTTTGTTCTTTGATGAATGTGGAGAGGGAAAAGTTTTTGCGTTTCCTTAGGGATGGCCATGCAACTATGCTCATTTATGAAATGAAAGATAGATTTGAATGGGTAAGGATTGTGGAGAATCAGACTACCTTCGATGATGCACTCAAGAAGTTGATCAAGGAACTCAAAGACAACAGAGGTCCCTACTTTGACAAGCTCAAGATGTTTACTTAGATCTTGGATCGGAAGAAGGTGGTGTGGATGGAAGGTCCACAAGGCTGGAGAATCATGATGAGATTCTCCAATAGATGTTTATTATGCTGCTGTCATAATTAGTGTTTTCCTTAGTCCGTTGCCTCGAATACTGTATACTGTTATATACTTTCCTTTTTGGCTCTTTTTTGGTAGATGGATGACTATGTTTTTTCAGTTGGTTAGTGTCTTTGACTTTATTGCTTGATGGTTGAGGCTCTGCCTCCCATGGTTTTTGTATAAACTCATTCTATTTTGATCTCTCGATTATTAATACAAAAAAAAAATTATAATTAACACATGACAGAGTGTAAAACCAAAATTACTATATTAAGTAAAAATGACCGACTTTACATAAATACTGAAAAAAGACCCCCAAACAACAAACATGAATTTTGTGACAACATTCCAAAGGACAAAAATACACCTCGATAAATGCCTTGGAGGTTTCAAACCATGAAATGGACAAAAAATTTGGAGGGCACTCAATTATGAACTTACTTAGAATTGAGGACAACAAACTTGAAGTCTTAGTTGTCAACATAGTTTGAGATGAAAGATCTAGGTGTAGCTACCAACATTTTGGGAATGAAGATGAGAAGAGATAGATCTAATAGAAATATTTGTCTATGCCAAAGTAACCATGTGAATTCAATGTTGGAGAGATTCAACATGACAACTTGTAAATCTATGATAGTTCCCGTTGCATTCAGAACAAAGTTATCTGTTAAGGATTGTCCAAAATATCCTATTGAGGTGGAGGACATGGTCAATGTAGAATAAATGAGTGTTGTTAGTAGTCTTATGCATGCTATAGTTTGTATAAGACCAAACATTGCATAAGCAATGGGAGTCTTGAGTCGATATATGTCTAATCCTAGATGAGTGCATTGGGATGCAATTAAGAGTGTTTAGATATTTTAGGGGCACTTCCAAGTATTACCTATTTTATCATGGGTATCCTACTAGTCCTCAACATTATATGAGTATCTATAAATATATGGATTTATATCTAGAAGGTGGCATTGACAACAAAAGATCCACCGATGCTTATGTCTTTGTTATGTATGGTGGTGCTATTAGTTGGATGAGTAAGTGGCAAGTTGTAGCCACTTTGTCCACGACAGAGGCAAAGTATATTGTAGCTACTCATTCTTGTAAGGAATCCATTT
Organism: Cryptomeria japonica; assembly: GCF_030272615.1. Classification (NCBI taxonomy): domain Eukaryota; kingdom Viridiplantae; phylum Streptophyta; class Pinopsida; order Cupressales; family Cupressaceae; genus Cryptomeria; species Cryptomeria japonica. The sequence goes on from NC_081411.1 coordinate 401,216,618, forward strand.
GGCTTAGATGGTTATGTTCAGATATTGGGTTTGATGCATGATTGATTACTAGATCTGTTGAGAAAGTTAGAGTCATTTGCTTAACTAAGAATCCCAATTTCCCTACCAAAATAAAGAAGATTTGATGTTCAGTTTCATTTTGTTTGAGATATGGGAGAATATGGGAAGGTAAAACTAGAGAAGGTTGACACTTAAATGGATGTTGCAGATCTATTGACAAAACTAGTGAGCATAGAGAAGTTCATATGGTGTTTCAAGTCTATGGGCCTCATGGCCCCTAGTAATTAAATTATGGTGTGCATACTCCCTTTTCTCTTGCAAGGTGTTTGACAAGTGGAGAATATTAGGATAATGTTGTCTCAACCTTGCATTTACATAAGGTTTCTATTTATAGTATTTTTTTATTAGAACATAATTGGTTCAACATTTACCCCAGATCTTTAGATTGGCTAGATAAGCATGTCGGTAAATTTTTGTTGCAAGATCATGTCTAGATTTGGAGATATTAAAGTTTCCATTTTAAAAAGTTGTGAACAAAAGTTTTAAAGTCAAATTTTTAGGCCTTAGAGGCTCCTAAATGGACCGAAATTGTCTGTAGCCACTGTAGCATGTTATATCTTGATAAAGCACATCACGAGCTTCCAATGCTTCAAAGGTTCAATCAAACACTCGATTCAAAAACTATGCCTCCAAAATTTGGTCTCCTAAAATAGGAAATATAAAAATGTGTTGGACACATAAATCAGATATAAAATGGGGTTACACGTGTTGGTGTGTGTGTTGACACATCATGAGTCATCTTGGATTGGAGATAAGTTGGGCACAACTTTTTGGGTGGTTTTAGCTAATGGTTTTGTAATAACATTTGACTATTTTATGTATTGTATATGCTATATATTAGGTGTGTCAAATGGGAATTGTGTAAAAGAATCTTATAGCTATTGAATTGCCTCTGAATGTCTAGTTGGTGACACTCTTACGAGAAGCTTGCTCTACAAGTATATTGTATTCTGTTATTAATTTCTGAATAATATATTAGGAAACTTTTGGATTGTGGGGTTTATATATATACATACATATATGTATATGTGTGTATATATGTATATACATATACATATACATATACACACACACACAAATATATATATGTGTGTGTGTGTGTGTGTGTGTGTAAATACATATACATATGTATTTACATATACATATACATATACATATATACATATACATATACATATACATAAACATATACATATACATATACATATATGTATATGTATATGTATATATATGTATATGTATATGTATATGTATATGTATATGTATATGTGTGTGTATGTATATGTATATGTATATACATATACATATATATATATACATATACATATACATACACACACATATACATATACATATACATATACATATACATATACATATACATATACATATACATATACATATACATACAGATACATATACATATACATATGTATATGTATGTATATGTATATGTATATATATATATGTATGTATATACATACATACATAGATACATACATATATCCTTTTGTTAATATATATATATATGTGTGTGTGTGGGGGGGGGTGTGTGTCTACATACATACATATGTATATATACATGTATATGTATATGTATATGTATATATATATGTATATGTATATGTATGTATATATATGTATATACATACATACATACATACATATATACATATATCCTTGTGTTTATTGTTTATATATATATATATATGTATGTATATATTTGTATATGTATATGTATATATATGTACATACATACACACACACATACATACATACATATATCCTTGTCTTTATTGTTAATCTATTTGTATGTTGTATATCTCCTTCTATATGTGTGTCTTGTTTTGTAATAGTTTAAGATTTGTAAGAAAATTTATGTTATCTCCCCTATTAGATTAGTGTTAGGAAGTGTTTCGTGCATCGTAGCTTCCTTTCAAAGATAAGATATTCAACTCAAAAGGAGTAGCCTAGTTTAGTTTCTTATAGAAATCCACTGCCACCATATATCAATGAATTTCTCATTTAGAAGTAGGTAATCTACTAATTATTCTTCTTTATTTCATATTTCACATCTAGACTATCCTTTTAAACCACTTTCATAGTCTTTCACCTATGAGGATTCATTTTTTAAATAATTGCCCAAGAAAAGGCCTCAATATTGGGTAGGGAATTTCTATGCCAACATAAATGTGTTGGTAAATATTCCTTTTCAATTTTACATCTTCTAGTTTGTATCCAAACATCACATTATATTTGCCCCATTTGGCCCTCTACACCATTTTATATGAGCTTCTTCTTTTGTAATGAAATGATTCCTAACCATTAACTCATTTTTAATGCTGTCCATTTACTCTTTTTTAATGTTTTAATCTTGTATTTTTCCCACTAACACTCTCTTCTTCCATCTCTTTTAGTGATTATGAGGTAATCACACAATCTTCTCCCCCAATTTGATTCCAATAATTGTCTTTTTTTTCAAGATTGGGAATTTTTTTAAGGGATAGGTATCCATTCCATGAGTCCTCTTAAATTAATTGTGCCTTTTCCATTTGTAAGGTGTTGAAATTAGGGATTCAACACCTTGATGAATGATAAAGCCACTAATTTCACCTTGAACTAACCTTACATTAAGGGATGGGAATTTAATTGATCCAATCCTAAAAAGATTGAATTCATATCAAGTTAATCCTTCCCTTGTTAGAGTTGAAATTGAATTGTAATTAGGATTGCATTACAATGCTAGATCCAGGGCAAAAAATGGGAAATTGATATAAAATAACAATAATAGAGTGTTCCTGATATCATGCACAACTGTAAACTTGGATCTAATAATGAAAAATATATCAAATTTGAGCTAAATTTTTTAGACTAGTTGGAGCAAGTCGCCCTAGTCCTCCAAATATCAGGGGCAAATAGACTGAATGTTTCTTGGATTGGGATGACACACATAATCCACTATCATAAGGTCATCAAATATTCTCAAGACCATTGGGAGTTGATCATCTCGGTCCTCCTCTTTTTGTGCCTTCAAAATCTAATTTTTTTTAATCATCTATGTACTGCATGATTCCTCGCTCGTAGATTCTTAGACAATTCGCTTGCAGATAAAAAGTAGAGGAATAGATGCATTAGATAATCGAGGAGGGTCTTTGTAATGTAATGCATAAGGACATGTTGAAGAGCCAAAGGGATAAAAAGATGAGGAAGAGATATCTTTTGTAGGAAGATTCTACTTTCTATCATCATTATTAATATCCTCTTTGGTAGGCTGGGAAGGAGGATCTTCATCATCTAAGGCTTTTGAAGTCTATGAAAAGTAAAATGCCAGCTAAGCATGTAAAACATTAAACCAAATGCAAAACATAAACATATACCTTCATATCTCATGGATTGATCTTCAAATGGATGCACCGTTGTCCATTTGATTTTCTCAAGTAAGATTGTATCTAGATTCTCTCCAATAACACAACAAAAGCTTTGATGGATGTAAGGGATTATTTACTCAAATGTATTTGTGGAGTAAATTTGGCATAATGGTATTATAAATGATGGATTTGGTGGTTAAATTAGCAACATAAGCATGTAGATGAAGTGGATGATTTGTGAAGGGAGGAGACTCCAATTTATAAATTTTTTAGTTTGAAATGAAAGGTTGAGATTGAGAGTTGATGAAGGGCTGGGATTGAGTGTAAGAAGATGAGGTATCTTGGATGGGAAAAGTGGAGACTCAAGAGATTTTCCATAAAGGCTTTCTTTGTCTCCACACTCCACAATGACATGGGGAAAAGGGACAAAGTACACAGGGAAGATGAATAAGGAATAAAAATTCCTTGGGAAGAGGATTATGGGGAGAATAAAGGAAATTAAAATTCCTTAGTTAGACAAAAGTGGATGTAATTTAAGGTTGTGTGAGGAAGTGGAGATTTCATTTATGACATATAGTTTATGCATTCCTAATCTTGGAGATTGGGATTGTGCAAATGATTAGTGGGGATGATTCGATTAGATAATGAGGGATTGGAGTGCAAGTGGGAAAAGATAGAGGTGTTGGCAATATGGATGAATTGATTATGTGTTCCATTGGTGTTTTTTCATTGATGTCAACACTATCTATTATGGTTGGTTACCGATAGACATGTTTTGGTTACCGAGATGTAGTGTTACCGGCATAAGGGACTATATATTGGACACTTCCGACATGTTTGGATCAATGGAGTATGTTTGGTTTTATGTGTTACATGCTTCTGGAGTATGTTTTGGTCAGTTAGTATTGACTTGGTGATCAGATTCTATCATACACTCTTGTAAACCCTTACCGACATGGGTTTAAAGTTTAACCGGCAAAGCTTTCACTAAGAAACCTTGACAGAATGCTAAGTGGTGTTGGTGCGGCTTCTAGATGGAATTCAGGATGTAGAAGGTGATCCTTGATCATGCTTCAACTGATTGAAGATATTTCTTTGGCATGGTGGACCCAAATTAGGTTCGGTACCTATCTAGGTTATGGATCAGTATCATGTTAACGTGTTCTGTACACGTTACTGAGATGATTTATGAATTGCTTATTGTTGTTTTGGTCTAAAGCTGACATGGCATATCATTGTAATATGGATGTATGTAATGATCTTATTGTAATATCATTCAGGTGGCCAACCTAATTGGTTTAGGCCTTAGGGTTTGTATAAATGATGTAAGATCTCATTGTAGATCATGGAATGGTATGGGAATGAAATAAGTGTGTCGTGGTCATGGAATGCAATATCATATGCGAAGGAGATTTAGTCGATCGTAGGTGATTGAATTGGGTTTAAAGAAGAGGTTAAAGGCCTCCAGTATTGAGCTTAACCAAGACTATAATCAGGCATGGCAGATGCTATCTTCGGTAGTTCATTATTCCAGATTGTTGTCCAATTATCTTGAGGTGGTTATAACCTCTCTGTAGTCAGTGAGACTCTTTTGTAATGAGAAGTATGCTCTAGGTAGTGTGCCTTCCTGCATGTGCAAGCCCCTCATTGTATCACATACTTTCTGCAGAAGTATCATCTGACTGTGGGTAGGCTTCCCACCTTTGTTTTTTCCTTTACTGGGTTTTCCATGTACAGATCATGGTGTTATGTGGTATGGTTGCATTGTGTTAATTCTCTATTTCATTCTTAAGTTTTGTTGCTTACCGGTATCTGTTTCTGCTATTTTGATATTCAATGTTTATGTGCTTCGGTTAAAGGTTATTAAGTGGTTTGATTGATATAATCTATTAACAACTGATTCCCCCCCCCCCCCTCTCAGTTGTTCACCGATTATCCCAACAAGAGGATGTGACATGTCTTGAGAGGAATAGGAGGGAATTTTAATTTGAGAAAAAATGATAATGAAGATTGACTTTTATTAATTAGCTTGATGAAGGAGACTAATAGGATGTTTTATAGGAATTAAGATGTTAGCTAAGTATTTGTAAATTAATTAACTAACTGGGATTAGCATAAATATTGAAGTATTTGGCTAAGGTTGGGAATTAAATTAAATTTTAGAGGAATGAGGGATTATATAATTAATTAATAAATATATTATATCGATAGGAAGGACAAATTAATTAATTTTGAGAAGAATAAAGGGTTAACATAATTAATAAAATTAATTATGTGAGGAGAGATAATTAATTAAATATTAATTTAATTAATATTTGGTGTCTAAATTTTGCCCCTCTTTTACGTGGTGGTAATAAGTTGGTGATGAGTAAAAGAAGAAGATGCTCTAGCAAGGAAAATGAAATATCGTAGGCATGATGTGGATAAGGGATGCCCCCTCAAGGATTTGATCGAAAAATTTAAATTTTCCAAGGAAATTCTCAAAAGGAACGAAAAAAGGGGGGGAAAACAAGAAGGAGAGTGAAATGAAAAATAAGGTGAAGGAACAAACTAAGGAGTAGGAAAATGGAGAAAAAGTGTTGGTTTGAAGGCTAGATGAAGGGAATATGTAGGCCATGAGGGGCTCATGTGAGGGTCATTTATGAACTCCCAATTAACAAGCGAAAGAGCCCTTAGAGCGAAAACAAGAAGCACAATGCCTATCATTCTATGACACCTACAAGGAAGAGAGAGCATTAGGTGGTTCCAGTGGTCACCTGAGTATGGACCACCTCCTATCTTTGTGCTTTCGTAGGTACATATAATTAATGCATTTTAAAGGAGTACAAAAATTGTCTAGGCACAAATGTTGATTGCTAGTCTGGCATCTATGTCCATCTTGTAGCATCTCCACATGGAGTACCATGATATGTGTAGATGGGAACCATCTATGGGGACTAGGGACACACACACAAACACCGTTTTGATGAATCGATGTCTATGTTGGGCCAAAAAATGGGACAAAGCATGTAGCTGCGTCTATGCCTATGAAACGGTGCATGTGTCATAGTTTTGGTGTCTTCACCTAGGAAATTGGCATCTCCACACAGGAGGCATGAATGGGTATTTAGGTTAGGGGACTAGAGGAAAAAGGAAAGCAAGGAGATGTCTTAACTATCTTGGGATGGAAAAAATGGATAAAAAATGGCTAACTTTCATGGTTGATGGATGCAGGAGACACCAATGCACATTGAGTCACATGAGTATTGGCCAATGACTATGAAACTATAGTGGAGGTTACAACGTGTGAATCAGATGGCTTTGGTCATACTTGGGTTGGATTATGTGCATGAGTGATCACATGTGCGAACACACAATATGATTATGAAAGCACTACTAGATAGGTGGCATAGTGACACCTATTCATTTCACCTGTCACTAGAGAGGTATCCATCACACTTGAGGATGTTTGAAGGATACTAAAAATACCTACCAGAGGCATCATCCTATAGCACAAGTTAGAGGATGGGGAGAATTACCTAATACTTCCATGTTGGATAGATGATATGCCTATGGACTACACTTGGATGTGGTTAGAGTCGGATATGGAGAGGAGGCAGAACTACCTCGATTTGTATTATATCTACCAAGTCTCATTAACGAGAAATCAATTCCCGATCTCATCAAACATGACTTCTCCATTGGATGATGCCTATAGAGGATGATGAAAATAGGTCCACAGTATGCGTGGGGGATATATTATGCTTGGGCAACTCTACCCTTATATCCACATGTGCATGTACCATGGGTTACTTTGTTACATATCTAGGTGTTTGAGCATATTTCTATCAGTCAACCACTAGGAGTGAGGGAATTATGCCCACAACATCCATATATTGATAGATATGCTAGCTCTACCATGATATCCACATGTGTGTGTACCACGGGTACAAGAGCCTGGGGACATGGGTTAATTTGTTACATATATGGGCATTTGAGCATATTTCTATCAGTCATCCACTGGGAGTGAGGGAATGATGCCCACAACATCCATATATTGATAGATACAACAACATTATTCACTATGTGTGAATGGGAGCCTTGGTTTTTTTGTAGCGGTGCATTTATGAGATGCTATAGAGTACATGGAGTCCATATAGTACCTACAAGGCATGGGAGGAGGATACTTTCTATTTATCATTTGTGCAAACACAATGCTAGTTTATGGGGAGGATGGTGCACATCATTGATCAACATCTACCTCACTGAGTGATGTGGCAGTTCACTATCTAGCAGATTATCATATGGGAGGAGCAAACACTTCTATGGGTTACTTGTGAGAAACGGACCCAGGGCAGTACATAGAGCTGAAGCATGCATGTAGTAGCTATACAATGATGACTCCAGTGCCATAGGATCCACAAGAAAATTTTAAAGATGTTAAGATGATAGGTGCATACAATGCATGGTGGGAGCATCATAGGCCATTTAGATTGAGTATCCTTGGAGTTTTGGAGGAGGATGAGGTAGCATGGTAGTTGATCAAGTGACATGGAGGGATGGAGATGTAGGAGAGGATTGAGACATCCTGATGGCTGAGGCAGGAGAGGCTAGGAGACAAATGGAATGATAGCTGTTGAGGCAAAGGGAACGTGTTAAAAGAGTTTGAGGGTAGGTACAACCATAGGTACATGTCCAGCCATAGGTGCATGAATAGGTATAGGTCTAGCTATCGATATAGCTACAAGTATTGGAAGCACCAGAGGTACAGTCACAACCATAGATCACTCAAGAGATGTATGATCAGATAGTGGAAGAGAGAGACTAGCTACATGTAGAGTGAGATATATAATAGGCTCGAGTTGCAAACTTGGTGACAGAGCTGGGCAAGGAGAGGAACTAAGCCAATGTTCTTTAGGCTTAGAGAGATAACATCTAGGTGGTCTATAATACAACCATAGTCAATTGAGATTCTTGCGGGAGAAAGAGAGAGGCCATGTAGGAGGTCCTAGAGGTGGTTGGAGGAGGATAGATGGTGGTAGAACTGGAGGCAATGAGTGTAGAGATAGATGGTGTAGTGTGGGTAGCTCGAACCCAAGCAGTTGTCACCCGATTACAAGGGAAGAGAGACCTAGCACAGTAGGCCCTGGCACCAATGGGACTCGGCCATATAGTTATAGAGCCTATGGATGCGCAGAAGGTAGAAAAGAGAGCACCACTAGCAAGGCCAAGTGGAGGACAAGGAGGGCCAACACCCTCTAGGGGTGGTAACACTAGCTACCAGGGAATATTATATGGACACCACCATTGTTGACCCTATGAGGATTTTTATTGTACCATGATTTGACACATAACCATTTTTTATGTATGAAATGGTGATGATTTTTGGCAATTCATTTATTGGTTATGTATTATTATGGATATTTATGATGGACACTTATGATGGGATATATGATGGACATGGATGATGCTTTTATGATTATGTTGTGATGATGATTATGATGTTCCTAACATGTGTGCATGCAAGATGGATGTATGGATGTTTATGACTATATGATGTGTACGTATGATGGTTTTATGATTATTATATGATGATGATTATGATGTTCCTACCATGTGTACATGTAGGATGGATGTATGTATATTTATGACTGTATGATGTGTATAATGCCAACATTGATTTGGTATGCAAGATGGACCTAACATCTATTTATGCAGGTGGAGCATGCATGCATGTGATTTTATGCATATCTATGATGATTTATGCATGATGATCTTACTATGATGGATACATGTATCTATATATGATATGTGAATGGATATGATTATGATGTATTGTGGTTTTTATGATATGCATATGAAAAATGGATGGATTTTTAAGAATGCAATGTAGTAAATTAAATGAGTATGAATGAATGTACATGAGATGTATAAAATGAATGAATCCTAAAATGAAAATAAATGTATATGAAATGTCTAATATGCAATGAATGTCAATGGATCGTAATATGAAGATGACCTAATCTTAATATAGTGCAATCTAAACAATACAATGAATGCAATCTAAACCATGCAATGAATGTAATCTAAATCATGCAATGAATGATGAAAATGAATGTAATCTAAACTGTGTAATAAAAGATGAAAATGAATACAATGTGAGGTTAAAATTTAGGTGTTTATTTTTTATGTGTCAAGCATAGGTTAATAATGTAGGAAGACGGGGGTGAATAAATTGGGGTCTCAAGAATATGGGGGTTGATGAGTGGGGGGGGGTGATTTTATTGTTTTTTATTGTGTGGAGAGCATTCCTAGGTTGTATATTACAATGGATTATTGACATCACAGATTATAGGATCGAGATGTTATGAATATCTTATGTGTGGATTAGACTCTCAAACAATAGGTTATCCCAATGCATTCAAGTTCAATGATAACCATGATGGAATATATGAGTATGAGAGGGTGATGGAATCCTTTTGCACACAAATCATTTACAATGACTTTATTGGTATATGCAAAGGATGGTCATCCCAAATTTACCTATATATTCAGAGTTAATGCCAGACTTGCTGGATTGCGAGTGAGAAAATGGAAAACATATCATACCACAAAAACTATGCCCCAATATACACCAACCAAGACATACCAAGATATAAGATGATCAGGGAAGCCATGAATAGGTATAGTCCTGGGACAAAAAATAAAATCCAAGTGAAAATATCGTACATGCAAACAACTTGTGTGGCCAAAACAAATCTCTTGCCAAGAGTAGGACATGGATTTGGATAGGCAGATGGCCATGGGAAGGATGCATCTTGATGGACATGATGGGGGATAGATCTACGGGAGGAAAAATATAGGTTGATTGGGGGAGACGCTAGTGGGAGGATTTTTGCTCGAATATGGTTAACACATTGTGGATAGGCGTTTGGTCTACATAGGAGTCAAGATAAGATTAGATGGGTGGGAAGCTCAGTGTGATGGGTATAAGATTAGTGTGATGGGTGATTTCTTATTCATGACAGTTAGATTAGCTCATAATCTCATTTGGAAAGAGGTGGCAATGGTAGCAAAGTGGTGTCTGATGAAAGTGCTTGACCAAGGCAAATAATGCCTGCACAAATGGGTAGGATTGGAGTGAAGTGCATATCATGAAGTTGCAATGGAGGCTATGATCATGTTTGGATGGAAATAAATGAATGGGCTAGAATGTGAGAATTGTCCAAATAAATGGTGGATTCGACTTATTTACCTTGGCACCTGAAATAAATTTTTCACCAAAGTACGTGCCCATTGCACCACAAAGTGGTTTTCACTAATGGAAGAAATGCTTTTTCTTTACTTTTTTGCATATTTTTTGAATTTTTTTGGATTTTTTTAATGCTCTTTGCTTTTATTTTTATTTTTTGATTTTTGAAATTTGGGATTCCCTGAAGACTAGGCATAGAATTTCTTCAGATGGATGATATTTATGGGTTCATCCAATGGTTCTCTTTTAGGTGTAGCCAGATGATAGGTCCAAGATCTATATTTAGTAGCGATGACATAAGGTCCCAGTCAGTTAAGCTTAAACTTGCCTTTCTTTTTCTCGATTGTGGATATTTCTCTGATTTTCCTTAAGAATAAGGTCACCAACTTTGAACTCTCATGTCTTTACTTACTTGTTGTAAATAAGACAAAGATGATTTTTATAAACTCAAAAGTGATTCAAAGCACTGAGGTGTCACTCATCCAATGATTCAAGCTCTTGAAGTCTAGATACTCTATATTCTTCATTAGGGAGAATATTTTGCAGTGATACCCTTATCAAGGGGATCTCGATCTCAAGAGGAAAGATTACTTCAGAGCCAACACAAGAGAAAATGAAGTGGCCCCTATGGGTGTGTGGATTCTTGTGTGGTAGGCCTAAAGGGTGGGGTGAATTTGCAAGTGCCAATCATGACCAGCTTCGTTGACTGTCCTTTTGAGGATTTTGATGAGGCTTTTATTTGAAGCCTTAGCTTAACCATTGCCTTGTGGATAGTATGGGGTGGAAAAGCGATGTTGTATATTGAATTTCTAACACAATTCTTTTACATCTTGATTTTTAATGGTCTTCCATTATCTGTGATGATCACCTTTAGGATGCCATAACGACAGATGAGGTATTTTAACTTTTCTATCTGCGTCCCAATGGTATAAGTGAGTGGAATGTCATCCACACACTTAGTGAAGTATTCAATGGCGGTGATAATGAATTTGTGACCATGAGATGAAGTGGGATGAATTTTTCCAATGAGATCAAGTCCCCATTATGAGAAGGGCCAATGTGTAACAAATATATACAATTATTGTGATGGAGCATGAATTTAATCACCATGCTTTTGGCATGGTATTAATATCTTCACAAAGTGATAGTCATCTTGTTCCATGGTAGGATAGTAGTAACCCATTCCGGATGAACTTTTTAGCCAAAATGAGACCACTTGAGTGTGATCTACATATACCCTTATGTACTTCTCATAGTGCTCATTCAACCTCTTCTTTGTCTAAACACTATAATAGGGTTCCATCAAAGTTCCTTCAAAATAGGGTGTCTCCAAGAATGGTATAGCAGGCAGATTTGTGAATGAAGGTTTTTTGTTGGGTTTTGGTGAGGTGGGGTTGGATAGTTTTATTGTTGAGGTAAGCATAGGTGTCTTGATACCAAGGGGAATCAAGACCAACAAGTTTGTGGACCAATTCAAACTTTGGCATGTCATATTCATGCACTATGAGATGTTCAACCATGAATTCACATTTGGTAATATTATCTAGTATTTGTAGCAAGGATCCAATTGTTGCCATAGTAGCTGTAGATTTGTTGCTAGGAATCTATTCAAACTTGATTGAAGTAAAATTTTGTTTGAGGCTGTCAACCATGTGATGGTACGAGACTAACTTATCATCCTTTATATGATATTCATCATTGACTTTCCAAATCGGTAGCTGGGAGTCACAATAGACACATAAGTTAGTGATTTTCCATCTAATATCCATGCGAAATCCTGTGATAAGGGCCTCATATTTAGATATATTATTTGTGCATTGAAATCCCAACTTATAGGATTTAGGTATACAATCTTTGTGCGGGGTAACAAAAAAAATGACTACCCTTGATCCTCGTTGGGTGAAGGAACTATCAAAGTATAAGTTCCATAGAGTAGCCTATGTAACTATCATGATAGCATTATGACAGGATGATCTTCTATTAGGGGTGCTTCTTCTAGTTGAGTGACAATTACTTGTCCTTTTATAGCTTTTCTATCCACGTACTTAATGTCAAATTCACTTAGTATCATGACCCATTTAGTCATTCTACTTGTGAGGTATGTCTTTGAAATAAGGTACTTCAAGGGATTAGTCTTAGCAGTGAGCTTTGTTTTCTGATTAAGCATGTAGTGTCAAAGTTTTTGAGTGCTAAAGATTAAAACTATATAGTCTCATTCAATTGGCGTGTAATTAAGCTCATAGACTACTAAGGTGTGACTTATGTAATATATGTTGAACACACACCAAATGCTGAGAAGGGGGTGTGAATTAGAATAAACCAAAATTTTGAACCTCAAACTATAAATTAGCAACTTTATTCTAGATGAAAAGTTTCATAAATAATCATAAAATCATTCACATCAATTGCACATGAACACCAGAATTTATACGTGGAAAACCCAAACTAGGAAAAACCATAGTGAGCACTTGCTCATAGAAATGATCCACTATATAAAATTATTTACATAAGAGGGAGATAGCTACTCTGAACTTGCAGACCAAGGCTAACTACTCTTGGGGTAAGATATAAAAAGAGAACTTGTAGACTTGAAGCTAACTACAATAGGGTAAGATACAGATTTACAACATTCAGAAAAAGAACTGTATGAGTAAAAGAATCTCAATATGTTGATTACAGTCACTGTTATAGCACAATATTTGACCTTACTAAAATATCCACACCACTAGAATTTATGGATCATTGCAACTACATCAACTATCACTTTTGCACTCCAATACCATCTGACACAACAACTCAAATCACATCATCATAGAATTTCTCATGCACACATGTTGTACCACCAAATATTATATGCGTTGCTTTATTTACCACCAAACTCTATATTTTCATCTTTATCTCTATATTTTTTTTCAACAAGTCATCACATATATAGACCAACTTGGAACAAAACATCCTCACCAAGTTGGCCAAAAGAAAATTTGTAACGTGTATGCACATTTCCAACCCAATATATAGCACAAGACTAAAATATGAAACACAAAGAATATAAATCGGACCTAAACCAGCAATGCCAGACCAAAAGAATACTATGCATGCAATCACTAGACCAAGAAATATATAATACATCTAACTTTGATATCATGACATAATGCATGAACCAGTTATATCACAAGTGAAAGAGTCTGGACCAAGACAAGAAACTCCTGGACCACACAGCCAAAGCTTCCAATTGTCCTCACCATAAAAAAAAAAAGCTATAATTAATTGGATCAGTTGCCGACACAATGTATCTACATCAAACCATAAAACCAATCATAGCGACCTCCAGTCAAAAGCATAACTACAAATACTTCGACACAATATCCAACTTAGCTGATGTCTAGAATAGAACATATTTGGACCACACTATTTGACATCAATGACAACAAACAACACATCTATAACAATCTCCCCCTTTGTCATTGATTGCAAACAACCAAAAATGTTTTCATATACAACAAGCCTTTGAATAGAAACTAATAATGTAACTCCCCCTAAAAACATTGTCTCCAAAATGAATAAAAAACATTTTTTCATATATCTTTCTCCCCCTTTGCCATCAAAGACAAAGGCCAAAACACAAGACATTATAAACATCAAAATAATTCAACATTGTCCGACCAAATATCTTTGAAGTGTTTCTTTAACCTAATTACTGAAGCATTCCAAGCATGAGTAGCAATGTCCACCATCCTACTTTGACTCTCACAATCAATACACTTATTTACCGCATCATCAAAAGAATTTATGTCCTTAGAAATGTTCTCAACTTTCTTTGCTTCAACAAACAATCTTGAATAGGAGGAAAGTTTTAATTCAATGTCAGCTCTAAGCTCTCTAAACATCCTTATGTACTCATCTCTTTGACTTATTTTCAATGCTAACTGAGAATGCAATTCCCTAGCCTTATCTCTTTCCTTGCCATAAACATCTTCATATATTTTATAATTCTTAGCAATTTCCACTAACTGAGACTCAATGCGATCAATTTCATCTTTGAACTTCTATGTGGAAGTAGCCTACCTCAAACAAAATTTGTATAACATTTCAGTCGCTTCAATAGAATTCCTAAAATTCATTAAATTAAGAATTAGCACATGATATACCTTCTTACATATTTCTAACATCTTCTCTTGCAAATTTATTTCTGTAACCTCTTCCTTCGCACCAGTGTCATCACCTTCAACCATTTTCTTAACAAGGGTTTCCTAAAGCTCCTTCGAAAGATGATCAACAACATTAGTAGAAACTAGATCATTATAAACCAAATATTTCACAAATGCTTTCTTAATGACATCTTTATCATAATAAACATAGTTATGATACGAATCACCAATGGACTGCACTCCACCAGGCTTCTTAATCATTTCAAGAACCTTTTCTTTTGTAAGCTTGTCATCATCATTAAACACTTCTTCAAACTTCTTCTCCTTTTCTACTTCCTCATTATGAACAACTTTGTTTTTCTCTTTCATCTCTTCTTCTTCATCATCACTATCTATAGTCACCGGTTCAATATCCTTCTTCTTTGAAACTGTGAGGCCCTACCTCGAGCCGTCCTAGCATTGTAGTTATTTTTTATGTTAGACCTATTATTGATACTTTATTTTGATGCATTATGAAGATAGATTCTATATGATCCAATGATTGGATAACATTGATATGATGTATGTCATTTATTTATGATTTGCAGTACTTCATTTATGATGTTAGAAAACATAGATGCATGCCTTACGAATGATTGAATTTCATGATGATTATGATGATGCCACTGAGTAAATTATTTCATGTGGATTCTATCTGATAATTGATAATTTGATTGTTATGAGTTAAATTGTATGCAAAGTGTCTGATTTGTATTTTTTCCATGTATTAATATTGCATGTGATTATTGAGATTACTAATGTGCGAAATGATATGTGCAAGAAAACTAATCCATGTGACCATGGAAACTATTCGGAGAATAAAGCTAAACCTATGTGTGTTTGTGAAGCCAAGGGTTGTCTATTTCGAGAGACAAAACCTCGTGTGTTATGTGTTTTATTTGTAAATGTTAATGCTTGAATGTGTGTTTAATTTGTATTTGTTAATTCGAAAAAGGGATATTGCCATGCGTATTAAAATATTGTGTATTTTTATGGTGTCACTCGACACTTGTGTTGTGAGGTGAGCTGGCAATGACATGTCCCTTGGAGGGAATTGTTATAACCAATTCATTATTCAAAATATCTTAGTGTGGTCCCAATACAGTTTTGGATAGAGAGCCATTAGAATGGTCAACTCAAGTTTGACCCGTAGGAAAACTTTAGGTGAGTTTCTAGAGGGTCAAACTAACTCCTAAGGTTAGGTTTAGGGCATTTTGGAAGGCGCATATGTTATACCTATGGGTAAAGGTCAATTTTAACCATGTGGTTGTCAAGTCACCTCAAAAGTTGATTTTTCCAAGATGGACAAAATGCAACTTTTGAGGATTTCTCCTTGGTTAGATAACCTTCCATTTGAGTGATAGTTTCTCTTCCCCACCTTCTCTTACCTTTTTCAGTTGTCATTTTTAGAAAGAATGCAAGAGGTTGGGAAGACCAACCTTATGAGGTCTCACATCTTTTCCAAGAGGTTGGAAAGTGTTAGAAGAGTACTTAGGGAAGGGTTTCAAACTTAGGATTTTGATCACCCACTCTCCAATATTGGAGACTTAGAGTTATTGTTGGAAACTTGGTTTTCAATGTTGCATTTCTAAGTTTTGGGAAGAAAAGACTAGTGGATTGGGTAGCTCTCCTTCAACTATTCCTCATACCATTTGCAGGATTAAAGTTTGGTAGTGTTCTTCCATGCATATTGAATTCCATTGTTAATATGAAGGAAACATTGTTGTGTATTTATCTTTTCTTGTATATGTGATATGTGAAGTTGAATGTTTAAGTTATTTCTTTGTATTTTTTTTTGTGAGTTGTATGATTATGTGTTTTGGGTGTTTCAAGGCCATACTCACCCTTGGGAGGGTAGAGTAGCCTTGGGGGTGAAGGGTTTCTTGACAACCTATGAGTGTAGAGACTCTCTTCTTGGAAGAGAGAGATACACAAGGGTTATGGGACCCTTGCTGCATTATTTTATGTTTATGCAAAGGGGGTCATAAGGGGAGATATGGGCTTGTAAGCCATGGGGGACATAAGGTTTGTTTTGGGTCAAGTATGTGACTTGAGTTTGTTATATTTTGGTAGCCTTGTGAAGGCATTTGTTCCTCTTTCCTGCAGATCTCCTCTAGGTACTTGGTCCACCTCCACCCCATAAAGTTAGTCACTTAGTGACATTGTAAATCCTTGGGTTTGAATTTCATTTGTTGTTTAAGTTCTTCTTTCTTTTGTGGTTGAGTTTCTTTGTAACCCGTTTAGCCTTGGTTCTCCTAGCTCATGGGTGGCTTCTTGTAAGCCTAGGCTGGGAGATGAGCCTCCATGGTCACAACCTATAAGTTTTATTTGAAGGTTTTCATTTGGGATAAAGGATGGAGAAAAGCCAAGTTCATGTGCAAGGTCTCCTATTAGATTCATTTGAAAATTCTAAAAAAATATGTATTTGTATCAAGCCCTCAGTTTTGTAGAAATGTAAGAGGCTTGAAGTTGTAATTTTGTTATTATTGTAAAGTAGATCCAAAAAGAAAATATTGTATATTTACCTTGTTGTATATTCATTTCCAAGAAATCAAAGAAGCATTTTAATAGCAGTGTTGAATAAATATATATTTGAAAATCATTTATTTATTTGAGCATATTCTTTATGTTAAAAGGTGCTAGTAGTAAATCTGGAGTAGAAAATAAATATTTAGCAGAATGTAAAATCAACAAGTTAAAGTTCATATTTAAATCTTGATTTATTCATTATGTACACTAAGTTATATTGATGATTAGTCTTAGGAAAATAAAATCATTACTGTTGTAATATATCATTTTGGTTATTTCCTAGTTAAAGGTTCATATGTATTCCCTACATTAGCATTCATTGAAATTCTTGAAACTAAAAATGTTAAATCTAAAAATATTCATTTGAAGCTTTATAGTTATTTATTTTGCAACTAGTAAATCTGATATAAAAAAAAAGAATAGAAGATATGCATTTCACTGTATGTTAAAAAAAATTATGGATATATGAAAAAACAATTTTTATTGTTTACTTAAAAAAAAAAACTTAAAAAAAAATGACAGATTTCGTGCTAGCAATGCACTATGGGATTCGACCCACAGGGCGACTTCTGCCGCATTGTGGGTCGTGACCCATAGAGTGGCTTCGACCGCATTGTGGGTCGTGATCCACAGAGTGGCTTTGGCCACACTGTGGGTCGCCACCCACAGGGATGGTTTCGACCGCCACTGTGGGCCGTGACCCACAGGGGTGGCCTTGGCCGCACTGTGGGCCATGACCCATAGGGGCAACTTCGACTGCCATTGTGGGTTGTGACTCATAGGGGTGGCCCGACCTCCCTGTGTGACCATAACGCCAACCTTCCTCCGCCACCACCCCTGCGGATTTCACTGCCATCCGCCATGTCCATTTCGACCTGTAGCTAAAAATAAGAACATTCAAATGAAAACAAAGCCCTAACCTGAGATTAGGGTTAGGGCTAGTATAAAAAGGATATAGTTTAAAAAAAATAAAAACAGATAGTTCTCATGTAATAAAGTAAAAAGGAATAAGAAAACCCTAGATAGGGTTAGAAGTAAAATAAATAAAATAATGATAGAGGGAATTCATTTTAAAATTTGAAAAAAAGTGAATGGGGAAACCCCATTTTAAATAAAGCCAAATTTATAATGTTAAAAGGGTTTATTATTTATATTAAAGGTTAATTGTTCTATAATATATTATTGGGGTTTTATTTTCTTGGTTAGACTAATATATATATGTGTGTGTGTGTGTTTAAATTTTTTTTATTAACATTTATCTTTGGGTATTTTAATTTTTAAGGGTCAATTAAACCTCTAAGGGGTTAATTTAATTATATATGATTAATTTTCATTTATAAGTGTTGATTTAATCTATAGGAAGATTTAATTTTCTTAGTCAACTAAATATAGTTTTTTTTTTCCATAAAAATGGTCAAGCCACTAAACTTTTTTATTAATTTTAAATTTTTTTACATCGGGTTCAAAAGGCATACTAGCGGAAAGAACCCGCAAGAAAACCTCCGGTTGTCACCTTATATGTTAGCCAAAGAACTAATCTACCCTTACAAAATAGCTGGATCCAGTTGATCTGAAATCCCATCCAAACCCATACAAATTGACCTATATAGAGAGGTCTCCTAGGACATATCCAGATACAAAAGATCCTCAACTGATTATAACTTAGTTGGTTACAAAATGAAGAGTTGCACTATATAGAAGTTTCCTCGAGAAGAACCAATAGCCCAACAACTCTTATCAATCGAGGAGCAATAGCAGATTACAAAAAATGGACATCATAAAAATTATCTCCTCAAGAAGAACATGCCAAGACACTAAGGAGCCCATAAATTTGTACCAAAGGGGAGTGAAAAACTAAAATAGACCAATTATATCTGACTCCAGAAAATTGGGCCAAGAAGAAATGCCCAAAAACCTATACCATTAGTGCAATGTGGTGTCCAAATCCAACATCCCATAGACAACCTGCCAAAAAAGAGTAAGAGATACTTGCAAAAACATGTTATCAAATAGCCATAAACCAATTACTTGAGCTTTCCATAGGTGGACTAGGCTGAACATCATCAGGAACCAGAGCCTGTATCGGGATTGTGGCGAGAGGAGTAGTAGATGAAACAAAAAAAAAATTAATCAGAGCATGGAGGCCAATTAACACATCCCGTGCCCTAGAAAAAACCTGACGAGAGATGAATTCAAGCAACCTATCCACAACTTTTAATGCTTCATCAATAGTATCGCAAATTAGGCCCATTATAATTTCAAAGAGCAACTCTCCACAAAATCCATTCTCCAAAAGCTCTTGAACATAAAGGAAACCCCCATAAGGAAGAGTACCCATATCAAAGTTATAACTATCCAAAACTAACCCAAGATAATGCATATCAAGCAATGGAGGAGCCACAAATTTTGATGCAATAAGTTGGACTAGAGTCTTATCCCATAGAAGATCATAACAAATAGTAAAAAAATGAGAAAAAACTTCTGAAGAAGAGATAAAAGAAGGAGAAAGCAACCAATGATTCCCCACCACCCTACGAATTTCAGACTCCAACTCTAAATTATGCAAAACGAAAATTCTCCCAAGCTTCTCAGAATCATACCCATAATTATCAACAATGTCTACCTCTGGAGAATCTAACAAAACACGATAAATTAGAAGTGTAATAGACATAAGAAGAAATTGCCTTTCCCACATAGAGAAATACTCACCAAGTTACCTTCGACACAACTGTTAAATGAACTCTACACCAAAAAAAAACAATATATAGCCGAGGCAAAAAAGCAGCTAATGTCTAAATTAATTTATCACCTTACACAATAATGAATGATCCGATCGTGTGAAAGCCAAGTATCCAAGAAATCATTCCAAGAGATGCATCTCGGCCAAACAAAAACTAAGCCAAACAACCTATATTAATTAACCACCTTACATAATAATGAATAATCCGCTCGTGCAAAGGCTAAGTATCCAAAAAAATCATTCCAAGTGATACATCTTGGCTGATCCGAATTAAATCAACAAATAAATAATGATGGTTCCTTATTATCACCGCTGTGAGAAGTACCAAAATATCACCACCTAAGCCAAAAAATAGTACAACAATAATCATCATTTGAAAGGATCGAGCACGACACAATTATCGTGTCACAAAATGAAAATCCCTTATGCGAGAACCGTTTGGAAAGACTTGAGATAAAGTAAGAACAAATCAAGCCACCTCTCAAATAGACTTTATAAGTAAATAAGAACACAACCGAGCCGCCACTCTAATGGCCAATAAACATAGCCACCCTTATTTCCTATGTCAGCTCGAAACCAAGCTATATATAAGAGAACATATTCCCACATACAGAGCCACATTGCCAGCTGAACATAAACAATAAACATGTCTACCCTGATTGGCAAAAGAGAGGCAATTTTCAAAAATCAGATACCAAGAAAATCTTATATCATTGCAAGTATTCCAAAACTAAAACGGGAAATTCATCCAAACTTACATCACGAAGGTTAGCATTACTGTCAATAGCTAGATTAGCCAAAAAATCTGCTACCCTATTTATCTCTCTATAGCAATGAGTAATGAAGAAAGAATCAAAGAATTCCAATTGCTGGAGAATATGATCAAGAAGATATTGCAGCTGACAATAATGAGAGTTCCTTTTTAACACACTTTGAATGATCACCAATGAATCCCCTTCAATGATAAGGTCTTTAATACTTAGGGAAATAGCCAACTCCAAACCCAAAGACAAAGCATTAAATTGGACAAATTTATTAGTCTGAATACCAATTGCATGACACCTAGCATGAATAATGTGAGTATGATGGTCAAAAATTACCATACCTACCCCAGCCAAACTGGGATTTCCATGAGAGGCTCCATCAAAATTCAACTTAAATTTACCAAGAGGAGGAGGTTTCCAAGAGGCCAATTTTCTTTTATTTAAGGCATCACCCTTTTTCAAAATTGATCCATGAGAGGGAAGGGCAGATAACATACTCCAAACTCTAGTCACCCTACTATCCCAATGCTAGAAGGATGTGATATTCTCCAAATTCTTGCTTATATGAGACAAAGCAACCTAAAAAATGGACAACTCAATTTTCATTAAGACCTCTGGAAGAGAAGAGATAGTGTTTCTAAAGATCCTGTTATTACGCTCTAACCAAATATTCTAGATTAAAATACATGGGGAAATAACCCATAAACACACATAAAAGGATGAAGTAAACAAGAGTGGTCAAGAACTAAAAAAGGTAATCAGATCTTTTCCCATCACAAAAGCCAAATTCAATTTATCAAACAACCACTGCCAACAATGATATGTGAAGTCACAATGCAAAAAGAGATGGGAAGAGGATTCCAAGTTTTTATGACATAACACACATGTGAAGGCAACGGTGATACCTAGCCTATCCAACCTCATACCTGTGAGAACCCTATCTTGAACTGCCAACCAGGCAAAGGCACCAGCTTTTGGCAAGTAGGCCGAGTACCAAAAAAGCTTATCAGGCCAAGAAGGAAGACCATTCTTTCTCATAAGGGAATCATAACCATCCTTTACCATGTATTTACCAGAAATATTTTTAGTCCAAACCAGTTCATCCTCCTGATCAAAGAGAATAACCACCCTCTCACTCAAGACCTTGGTGTACTGCAATTTCAATTCTTGATCAATCTCCAAAAAGTCAATAGATTTCCATTTAGCCAACCTCACATTTCCACTATGTATTATGTCAAAATAATTTGCCAGAGAGGTTCCCCAAAGGGAAGAAGGAATAGATATCAGGGGAGACCAATTCCTTAGGCTTCGTAATGGAGGGTGCCCATTCCACTTTTCTTCCCAAAATCTAACCTTTGTGCCTTTGTGGACAATCTAGGAGAGATTAGGCAAAATAACAGATCTGCCTTTACATATAAAGTTCCACATAACTAATCTTGAAGGCAACTTAGGAATCTGAAAAATATATTCCCTAGGACCATTATTAAGCTACTTGGAAAACATAATTTGTACCCAGAAAGACCCAGATTTCTCATACAAATTTCAAACCAGTTTAGCCCCTAAAGCCAAATTATGTTTTTCCAGGTTTCTGATCTCTGTACCCCCTAATTCCTTAGGCAAACAAACTTTATCCCAGGACACCAGAGGAAGTTTATTTCCTCCATCTTTATTGCTACTCCAGAGAAAGGACCTCAAATTATCCTGTAAGCTTACCAACACACCCTTTGGAGATTTTAACACTAACATGAGATAAATAGGAACTGCATTCAACATAGATTTGATGAGAACAATTTTCCCAGCTAAACTCAACCATTTGTGATTCCAAGAAAGAATTCTCTTTGAGATGATAGAAATGATTTTATCCGAAAAGCTTAAATTATCCTGTTTGATAAAGAAAGGTATACCCAAATAAGTACATGGAAGATTGCTAGGCTCAAAACCCCAAAAGGACAATAATCTTTTTTGGATGAATTGCGGGGTATTTAGAAAGAAGATTTTTGACTTGTCAGTATTCACTTTCTGTCCTGAAAATGAAGCATAATCTTGAATAATTTCTTTCATGACTAAAACTTCTCGCATAGATGCCTGACCAAATAACAAGGTATCATCTACAAATAGACAATTTGATATGGAGCTTGGAACTCTCAGGATTTTGACCCCTAACCAAAGTTCTTTCAATTTCGCAGCCTTAATAGCCCAGCTAAAAGACTAAGCTAAAATTATAAACAGAAATGGTGAAAGAGGATCTCCCTATCTTAAACCTCGAGAGGAGGAAAAAAACCCACAAGGGGATCCATTAATTAAAATCAAGAACCTTGCAGAAGACATACAGGCATTAATCCATTTAATCCAAGCCCTAGAAAAACCTAATTTTTCCAAAACAAGTCCTAACACCCGCCATTCCACTCTATCATAAGCGTTCATCATATCTAACTTCAAGATCATGGTCGGGAATCTCTAAATGGAGATAGAATGTAGAGCCTCATGAGCCATAATAGCCCCCTCCGGAGTCTCCCTGTTAGGTACAAAGCCACCTTGTTCCACTGAAATTAGTTTAGGAAGGATTTTGGATAACTGAATGGATATTGCCTTAGTGAAAATCTTATATAAAGTATTACATAAATAAATAGGATGAAAATCAGCAAAATATTTAACAATCTCCTTTTTTGAAATAATAGCAATCATCATGGTATTAAGTTCCTTCAAAATTGACCTATTTCTCCTACTTTCTTCAAGAGCTAAGAGCAGAGCTCTACCCACAAAATCCCAACACTTCTGAAAAAATAAAGGGGTTAACCCATCCAGACCCAGAGCCTTATCAGGACTCATAGAAAAAACTGCCAATCTAACTTCCTCAAGGGAAAAAGGAGACATCAACATCTTGTTGTCCTCTGAAGAAACTAAAGATGGTATATCAAAAAATAAAATCATCTTTAAAATTGCCACCTTCAGAAGATAGCAGTGCCTTAAAAAAACTTACTGCCTCCGCAACAATCTCCTCAGGCTCTGTAAGCACATTCCCAGAAGAATCCTCTATACAAGAAATCTTGTTCCTACTTTTTAATTTAATAGAAGAGTGGAAGAACTTGGTATTTCTATCTCCATCGGACAACCATACTTCTCTAGACTTTTGTCTCCAAAATATCTCTTCCCTAGCCAAAATCTCTTCAAGGTCTATTCTTAGAGACTTTAACTCATCAAACACTTGAGGAACCATACCATGATCCAGCACATGCTTATTAAGAGTTTCAATCATATTCTGAATTCTCTATTTTTCATGAAAAATATTTTTGAAATGTGAAATATTCCATTCTTTAATGTTCATTTTTAAGAACTTTACCTTCTTGACAAGCTGAAACATGCGAGACCCTGAACAGAAGGGAGCAAACTCCCACCATTTTCTAAGGAGAGGTAAGAAGGAGGCATCCTTGAACCACATAGGCTCAAATTTAAAAGGAGACCGAAAGGGAGCCTTGTCTTCCAAGATGGAGAGACAAATCAGAAAGTGATCAGATCCCAACATAGGCAAAATGGAGGAAAAAAACTCAAGGTCTGACTACAGCCAATTTTCTAAAAGTAAGAACCGATCTAATCTTTTTGCTATTTGTGAGAAATCCCTTCTCATATTTGTCCAAGTAAAAATTCCATTTTGGGATTGGCAATCAAAAAGACCCATGTGGAGGATGAAATTCCCAAAATCCTCCATGATTCTTTTATTTGGAAAAATGCCTCCACTTTTTTCACTAGGATCCAATATAGCATTAAAGTCTCCTCCAAAAACAACAAGGGACCCCTGTCTCAGAGGAGAAGCCACCCTAGTCAAGTCCCTCCATAACATCTTTTTTCCCTGAATCCTAGAAGGAGCATAAATATTGAACAGCCAAATCTTAACCCTAGAAATTTTACTGGTAACCAAGAAAAACATCCAATGTACTACCGAGGAGGCCAATTGTACCTCAACGGTATAAGAATTCCATAGTAATGCTAAGCCTCCAGAAGCACCAGAAGAAGAACAAGATAGAGAATTCCACTTTTTCCAGGTTGAAAAAAGCACATCAGCAGACTCTTTAGACAATTTCATTTCCTGAAGCAAAACCAAATCGCACTTGATTAAATCCAACTGGGACTTAATCAAGCGTCTCTTGTTAGGGGCATTTAAGCCCCTAACATTCTAGGAAATAAGCTTCATTGAGGTCGAGGGGAGGTCAAAACTCCCCTCTTCTCAATAGCCAGAGACTTAGAGCTATCTTCATAGCACTTCTGCAAATTCCTCTTAACAGACCCAGACCTAGTCACAGGAGGACTAGACAAATGTAGCTTACCCTTTTTCCGATTACCTAAAGAGAGTGATTTCTTCCCCTTACCAACTCTAGGGGAAAGGGAGAGAGTCCTATGTATCCTAGCAGCTATCTCTAATTTAGTCTAAACATTTTTAGGAGGCCTACCTCTTCTAGTAGAACCAAAAGGAGGGGACAAAGCCAAAGAGGTTTGCACAATTGGCAAGTCTTTAACATTTTGTAATGGGGAAGAAATAGTCAATTTATCAGTCGTACCCAAATCTTTAGTAGCCAAAATCTCAAAAGGATTTGCAGTTTTAACAACAGGAAGGGAAGACTTAATTTCACCTAAATCGCTATCAATAGTGCAAATAACCCTATCTGTTCCCTCCATCCCACCTTGGGGGGCATGATTATCTAGAAGCTCATTCGCATAATGCACTAACTCTATATCCAACACCACTACTTTGGGTAACTCATTAAAACCTAGATTTAATTCCTTGTCTAGAGATTTTGGGCCAAGATTAGCAGTATTGGAAGCTAAAAGTTTGATTTGGGCAATTAAGGCTTTGTCAGACGAAATCTCTACTTCAGAAACCTTACCAGAATTACCTATTTTAGAGGTGTCTAATGCTACTGATTCGAAAGGAAAGAGGACATTCTTTTTAGAATTATCAATAGCACCCAAAGAATTTAAAATATTCCTAGAATCCTTCTTAGTAAAGTTTGAAATTGACTCAGTCATTTTTATTAATTTATTCATGGAAGGAGAAACAGTAACCTGAATAAAATTCAACAGAAAAGTAGCATCATCTTTATTCAAATTTTTCCCATTATTATTAGTAAACTGCTAAGACTGTAACATAGTGTTAGCATTAACATCTATTGGACCCGACATGTGATGAGTCTTCTTAAAATCCTTAAACAGCGGGGCATCTAAAATAAGGGGAGATTTCAAAATCTCAGAATCCAGTTTCTCTATATTTTGACACCAAATCCCCTCATGAGACTTGATATTACAAGTACGGGGATGCACACTCTCAGGACTGAGTAAAACATAGATTTTTATCGGAACCTCCCCCTCCACAAAATCCAAGTTGGATGTGACAAAACTACCAAAGGAATTGCCAATTTGTTGCAGGACATTGGGATCCGTGAATTCAAAGGGAAGTTTAGGAAGTCCAAACCAAAAGGGAGCAAATTTATTATTTGACCAAGCAGGAACAAAGAAAGGCTTCCAGGTAATAACCAAAAGAAAGTATTTTCCAAACCAGTGATGAGGAGAAACCAAAACCCTATCCCAAAACACAAGAGAGTCGAAAAAAATAATAAAATAATTTGATGAAAGGAGTTGAAAGTAATGAATATTTGCCCAACATTTATGTATTTTAGTAAAAAGTTTGGACAAACAGATCTGATCCCCCCAGAGTTCCCCAATAATAGCATTAGAATGAAGGGAAAAAGCCTTTTTATCAACATAAGATCCGAGGAGATCAATGCATGGAATTGGTATCCAAACTTGCGATGGAGGATCATTAGAATCACATACCTTATCCTTTACGGGGCTAGCGTCATTTGGTTTTGAACTTACCTGACCAAGCACCTGAGTCACTGAAACTGAAACCCTGGCCTCCATCACATTATTACCCTTTTTGCCAAATACCACTCTGGAAACACTATCTTTTTTCTCCATATCTCGTGATCCAACCATCTGACCGATTGCTTGATTTGCAAGAAGTGAAACACTAGCCTCCTTCGCATTATTACCCATTTTGCCAGGTACCATGATAGAAACCCTAGCTTCTTTTGCCACCTCTCTAGAGACAACCACCTGTGCAAATGATCGATTATTACCATGAGCAGACCCCCATTTCAACCTTGGATTCCACTGTCGCTTCCCTAGCTCATAAGAATCCGAGTGCCGAGTGTAATTAGCCACAAGAAGTTGCCGATGAGGAAAGTTTCGGTGATGCTTAAAAAACCCCTGGAAGTATCAAGACACCGGCCTAAACCATCGGCTGCGTACTGGCTTCAAAGGCAGAAATGCCTTATCCTCCCACTTGCCCTTGGTAAAAACTCACTGCGGGGTATGAGGTAGATCATCCCATGTTACATCTGCCCAAACCCCTAATCATCGGCTATCACCCATATCACCAAAAAATTGCAGAGAATTCCTTCACAAAAAGATTTTATTTAATGACAACACGATATTATAGAAGCATTTTAATTTTAGTCAACTAAATATAGTTATTTAAGGACATTAGAGGCATTTTATATTAATTGCCTATTTAATTATTATTAATACAAATAATTGTATTAATGTTAATTTAATGAATTTTGGAGTTATTTAAAAGGATTATTATTAACTCTTAATATAATTGGAAGATTTATTTGGGAAAATTAATTAATTAATTAATTAAGTTGTGATGACTTTATAGGGTTAAATGATTCAATTTAAGTAATGGTAATTATTGAAATTGTTAAGTAAAATAAAATAAAATTTGTTATTAATCTGTTTAGGAGATTGAGGTAAGACTTAAGTCTCCTAATTAAATTAAATAAATTATCTCTCTTTAGGAACCCATTCTTTTGACGCATGAGTTAACCTTAGTATAGACAGATTAAGTTATCTCATCTTTTGAGCTTAGAACTTCAAGAATTTTAGTATTGTTTAAAAAAAACTTGTTGTTGCGTTTTTGCCCAAAAGTTTTGGCATGACAGAAACTCTTTTTCCTCATCTCTGTATCTTAGAACTAGAGGCAAAATCCTCTACAAATAGTCTTCTAGATTTATTTACTCTCTTCTTTGGTTTCATCACTTTGATTCTTCCTAGAATCTCCTCTCTCATTTTGAACCTTTCTGCATTCAGATCCTTTTGCATCTTCCGAATTTTTTTTGCTAACCTCATACATTCATCTTTAGACACTTCATAGGATAACAAAGTTATCCAAGAAACTCTCGTAACCACGAATTCTAAAAAGTATTTATCTTTATCTACCAAAAACACAATGACATTCTCATACCAATGCAAAACCTTAGGAGGAATCTGGTTCCTCAAGATCAAAGAACTTTTGAGCTTCTCAAAGAAATTTCTACACATTTTCAAGCTATCATCCAATCCACCTAAGTAACCCTTAATCGCACATCCAATAGTCATATCACCTCTCCATGAAATATTCTTAACATTGGGAAAAGCATTCAAAAAATAGAAAACTAAACAAACAATTAGAGAACCATACCAGAATGGAAACATATCACTCTTTGTCATCTTGATATTGTTGAACAATTGTCACTATAGAATCTCACATAGATCATATTATGCATTCTCCTTAACCATCCTATAAGCCACATATACTCTGGTAAACGCACAAGAACCTTCTCTATTACTATAATAGACTTTGTATGATATTTCCATTGTTGTATACTTGATGTTTACATCCCTGATAGTATCAATTCTTAATGCTCTTCCATCTGAAAATTCTCTAGTCAATTGATTCACTTCAACATTCTTTATAGATTTCAACATCAACACTTCTTTGGTCGCATAGAACCATATCACAATTTGTAGCACTTCCTTCCAAATCAAGTATGGTTTATCAAACCATATATATTCACCATGAATTCTGCTAAGAACAATCTTGATCTTCATCACCAAACATCAAAAAGCAATTCCAAGTATCCAAACCCTTGTTCCCTAGGCTACCAAACTCATTCTTCAACCTCTGTGAACTATCAACCAAATAATTTTACCTAAAATCCCTAATCTTCTCATGATCATATTCTTCTACAACAACATGAATTTACTGACAAACATTTTCCTTATGAATAACATGTTCATTGATTCTAGAAAAAGCTCCAACAAGGTCTACATCTGACTAAATGAAAGGTTTCAACTCATACTAGGTTTGGGTTCATCATTCATACTTACAATTGTCATCATTTTTCCAAATCGTTGTTGTGCAATCCTTTCTCTCACACTTTGACTTGAATTCACTCCTTCACTCGCCTTCACTTCCCAAATCACAGGTCCACAAATTATTGTAATCATAGAAATAAATAATCATGAGTTAGTTTTTCAAAAAATTGATACACTATTTCTCGAACCTTTAATAATTACATCCGGACCACAAGATATAATTAAAACCTTTGAAAAATCACCACACACATTTGTCATGCTAAGAGGAAACCCAAAATAAAACCAAGAGTGGTCAAAAGATGTTTTCATTGAAGCTCCCCCTCAAACCCTGTTGTCTGAGTCAACTACTGGAAGAGGGAACTACATCCATAGCAGATGCCAAACGACCTTCAACACTTCCTTCAGTCTTCTCTTTTTATTTATTTGCCCACAATTTACTTCCTTTTCTATTAGAGTCGACCACATTATCTAAACTAGAATTCCTTCCTTTACTTCTTTTAATTTTTTTTGAAATATGTCCAACAATATTACAATTATACCATACTAGACCATTCTGCATCATACTCTCATTCACATTTTTTCTAGAATTATTACTCATCCTACATTTAACAGTTTGGTACCTATATCCATTGCAAACATAACAACATCTATTGAAACATCTAACACTTATGTTCATATTCATTATGCTTCTACATTCGCTAGCCTTGTGTCCAAACTTGTTGTAATAATGACAATTTCTATTGAAAGAGTAATTCCTTATCTGATTTTTACATCCACTTTCTTTGTGCCCTACTTGATTACATGAAAAATAATTTCCTTTGAAAGAAAATACCTAGAATAAATAGGAGGGCTTCGGTCCATCAGAGGCTTCTAAAAAATCTGATTAGGCATGAAAATATTTGTATCCTTAGTAGCATTCTTCATCCCTTTTCCCTTTTCTTCATTGATCTTCAAGCATTCACCCAACTCTCCATTATTCTAAACTTTTAGGATAAATTTTTGCCTCTTTTGCACCTTTCAGACTTAAGCCATTACTAATATAATCTTTAACATATTTGTGTTCTTTTTTACATATTTGTTACTTCTTCTTCTATCTTGAAACATTCTCTTGTCTTCTCATCAAGCTTCATTTAATATTCATGAATGGTCTTATTTCCTTTGTCCAATAATCCCCTTAAGAAAGTAATCTTCTCAACTTCCTTCTTATATTTGTTGCTGCACTCATCTATATCAACCAATGCATATCTTAGTTCTCCTTTCATTAACAACTCCTTCAACATCATCCTGATCACCTTGATCTAAATCATCCATATCATTAACCTCTTCTTCAAACATAGTGTTCAAGACTTCAGATCTACCTCAAGTGGTTAAGCTTACTCAAGAGGAGCCTTTCTCTGATACCAATTGTTGAACACACATCGAATATTGAGAGGGGGGGTGAATCAACATAAACCAAAATTTTAAACCTCAATCTATCAATTAGAAAATTTATTCTAGATGACAAACTTTCATAAACAATCATAAAATTGTTCACATCAATTGCACATGAACACCAGAATTTATGCATGGAAAACCCAAATTGGGAAAAACCACAGTGAGCACTTGCTCACAAAAATGATCCACTATGTAAAATCATTTACAGAAGTGAGAGCTCACTCCTCTGGACTTTCATATGAAGGCTAACTGCTCTTGGGGCAAGATACAAAAAGAGGACTTGCAAACCTAAAGTAAACTACAATAGGGCAAGAAATGAAATTACAACATTCAAAAAAGGAACTGTATGAATAAAAGAATCTCAATATGTTGATTATAGTCACTGTTATAGCACAATCTCTAAACTTACTTAAATATTCGGACCACCAGACCTCTAGATCACTGCAACTACATCAACTACCACTTCTACACTACAATAGCATCTGACACAACATCTCAAATCACATCAACATCCTTACATCAAGTCGCTTACATACTTATCACAAAACTTCTCATGTACACTTACTGTACCACCAAATATCATACACACTACTTTATTTACCACCAAACTCTATATTCATGTCTCCATGTCTATATTTCTTTTCAACAAATAATCACATACATATACCAACTTGGAACAAAACATCCTCACCAAGTCAGCCAAAAGAAATATTGCAAAGTGTATGCACATTTTTTACCTAAGATATACCACCAGACCAAAATATGAAATGCATAGGTCATTAAGTGGACCTAAACCAACAATATCAAACCAAAATAATACTTCACACACAATGACTAGACAAAGAAATATATAATACATCTAACTCCGAGGGCATGACATAATGCACGAACCATTTATATCACAAATGAAAGAGTCCAAACCAAAAAAAAATGAAATTCCTGGACCACATAGCCAAAGCTTCCAATTATCCTCACCATAAAAAAAAAGATAACATCAATTGGATCAACTGGCAATGTAACCTATCTACACCAAACCATAAAACCAATCATAGTGACCTCCAATCGAAAGGATAACTACAAATAATTCAACACAGTATCCAACTCAGCTGATTTGTAGACCATAGCATATCTAGACCACAGTGTTTGACATCAATGACAACAAAGAACACATCTATAACAATATACAACTCATTATTTTCCTTGGTTATCTACTTGTGCTAGAAGTGCCCCTAGTGCTACTATTGTTGCTGATATGTACATAAGGAGTGATCTATCCAGAACAAGAGGCATGCGTACTGGTGGAGAAGCTAGGTAATCCTTGAGTTTTTCAAACCCCTTCTAGCAAAAATAATCCCATTGAAACTTTTCATCCTTACAAAGTAAATGAGAAAATGGATGAAATTTGTGATTGAGTTGGGCAATGAAACATCAGATAGATTGAAGCTTACCTTGTAGGTTGTGTAACTATTGGAGAGTTTTAGGAGTAGGCATTTTCATGATGGCCTTGACTTTTGCAGGGTCTACATCTATGCCTCTTCTAGAGACAATAAACACAAGGATTTTTTTTGAAGTAACTCCAAAGACAAATTTTTTGAGATTGATTCAAAGTTTGTATTTCTCTAGCCATTACACAACAATGTGACCTTCTCTTTTCTTGGAATTTCCGAGGAGATAATCTATGTAATCTTCCATGATATCATGTAAGACTTCATGGAAGATTATGGTCATATCTCTCTAATAGGTAGCACCAACATTCTTGAATCTAAAGGGTATCACTTGGTAATAAAAGGTACCCCATGGACAAGTGAAAGTTATTTTGTGTTGGTATTCCACTATAATATTGATTGGATTATAACCTAAAAATCCATGCATTAAGGAGAGCATCTCATGTCCGACTGTAAGATCGACTATCATATCAATGTTGGGTAGAGGAAAGTCATCTTTAGGGCATATCTTATTTAGATCTTTAAAGTCATTACATATGCAGATGCCCCCAGTCGGCTTGCCAACTAGTACTATATTAGAGATCCATTTTGGATAATCAATAGGACAGATAAATCCTACATCAAACAACTTTTTTAGTTTTGCCTTGACCAAAAGGGAAATTTGGGGATGCATCTTTCTCAACTTCTACTTGAAAAGTTTAACATCCGGTCGTAATGCAAGGTGGTATACTGCAAGATCTAGGTCCAATCTAAGCATGTTGACATAGGACCATGTGAAGTTTTTATTTGTAGCTTGAAGAAATACTATGATATTTTGTCATTCTTGATCATTGAGAATTTTTGAAATGAATGTATCTCTGGGATTTTTAGCGGTGCCAAGGTTGATTTCCTCAATTTCCTCAATCAAAATGGATGATTTATCAGGTGGGAGTACCATAAGTGGCAAGTCAATTCACTCATCATCTAGCACCTTTTTCCAGGTTTTTACTAGGGGATATGTCTTACATTGGATGGTAGGTTTATTTGAAAGCTCAATTTCTTTGGGTCTACCATAAGATTTAGGAGATGTAGGGAGGTTCCCCACATAAAGTGCATTATGTAGACTATATTCACCACATCCCTTGTCAATAATCTTGTTCATGATCTTAGGTGGATTAGGATTAGAGGTAGATGTGTAATTGGAAGGAGTTGCGGGTGATGTGGAAGCGGGGGAAGTGAGTGGATAGTGGTGAATGTGCTTCCCTTCTAGAAGCTTATATAATACAAAAAGGGTTGGGAATCAATGGGGATAGTGATTTCTCCATCATTGTATTAAATTTTAAGCATTGATGATAGGTGGAGGGGATGACTTAAATGGAATGAATCCATGGGCAGCCAAGAAGGTTGTTATATGGGAGATAGGGGTCCAAGATTTGGCATATTGTTTCAACTGTTGTTGGGTTGACTTGGAGTGGAAGTGTAATTGTTCCTTTAGAGACTCACTCAACATCATCATATGCCTTGATTGTAATCATTCCTATACAATCAACGAGGTCTTCAGAGTATCCCAACTATTTGATCAACTTGTACGTACATAGATTTAAATTGGATCCACCATTTATAAGGAGTCCTTTGATTTTGTGCTTATGTGAAATAGCTTCAATATGGAGGGATTTGTTATGTGAGGGATCATTGGATGGAACATCTTTAGAAGAAAATACAAGGTGATATTATGTTGCAAGGTTACCTATTAAGGCCTAAAATTCCATAACATTAATATTATCAGGTATTTCAACATTTTCCTTTAGGATGGGTGAAGTCTCGAGGAGCTCAAGAATGGATATTTGTTCATGCATCTTACCAAGGTGATCAAGGTTTTTATAGCGAGTGGTGGATGGTGAAGAATAAGAAGGTGGAGGAGGAGGTGGAGATCCTTGAATAGTTACCCTTCCTCTTCTTGTGGTTACATTGCAGCTTCTTGAAGGGTGTGGATTTGAAGGTGAGGTACCTTGGATAACTATCTTTTCTTGGGTAATTCTACTAGATGAAAAAGAAGGGAAGCCTTGAATGGTCATCCTTCCCCTATGAGGCTTAGGTGTAGAATCAACTCCTTTAATAGTTATGGTATTGACATAGTTTTTCATGGGCTCAATGTGTCCTACAAGGAGTCAATCCTGTGATAGTATTGGTGTAGTCATAAGGAACGAAATGAGATGATGAACCTTTATCCTTACCATGTTTAGGAAAATGGTCTTGATACATTTTATGCTTATCATTAGAATTTTTATTTTTAGCAACTAAAACTTCAACATCACCTTTTTCAATAAGGTCTTGAATATAATTTTTAAGCTTCATGCACTTTCTTGTATCATGACCTTGTACACAATGGTAATCACAATATTCATTTTCATTGCACTTATTGTAACAAAAGTGTACCCACTTGATGAACAACCTGGATCATCAACCTTGTGCAACATGAAAACAACCTCCCAAGTGTGGGACTTGCAAAAGTGAGGTTGACTCTCTAGAGAATGTCGAATTCCTTTCCAATATAAGTGCAAGTGTTGGACTAACCCAAAACTGAAATATTTATTCTAGTGGTTTTGAGAGGGAAAAGGGAGAAAGAAGGGATGCTTGAAAGAGGGGAAATAAGGTTTGCACCTAGATGGAAGTTTGATCCTTTCTACCTATGACTACACAAGACATCAATAAAACTACCTCAGGTATGCACAAGTTTCTATCTAAATTAGCTTCCTAAGATTGAGTGAAGGTTCAAATTTTGTAGGACAAAGAGAGGAATTCAATTAATTCATAGTCATCATACATAGAGGGATCAACATAGTTAGATAAACTAAAGAACTAGAAAGAGATGCATTCAAATAAAGAGGCAGGACACACTACACAGAATATCTAAACCAAAAAGAGGTAAGAAACATAACTTTATTAATGCAAAGGAAAGACAACATTTACAGTTATAGAAAACATGAAATTTTGTAAGAGATGAAAAAAGGACCCTGAAGAAGGTTTACAAAATTTCCTTTAAAGCTTAGGCATAACTCAGGTTGAGTCAAAGTTAAGAAACCCTAACCCTATCTAGGGTTAGCTTACAAAAAATATCAGAGAGGAGGAAGATCATATCAAGGATGATCTAATAGCGTGCTAAATTCGACTCCGAGAGTGTCCTCTACCTCTAGAAAAGAAAAATCCTTTCAAAAGGAAGAAATCTTTGTAATTGAATGCACTGGGATGGCATCTACAAGAACAAAAGTCTACATAATTCCTTAAAGAGACATGGGTGGCATCTGAAATCAACTAAAGGAGTCATGTCTAGAGTAATGGTGAAATAATTTGGTGGTTGGATGAAATCTTATCCGGAATTGGGTGGTGAATGGGTAGAAAAGGGGACCTCGACCCTCAGGTCGACAACCACCCTACATAGAAATTTAAATTCCAATGGCCCCTACAAATTTGAAAATTGGCCATCAATCAGAGAGATTCACATGAAGATGGGCATACGACATCTCTCCACATAGAACCCCAAAGGGCTCAATCGAGCTTTAAACCATGGTCATTTGAATGGGCCTTTATGAAGATCTGATGGTCAAATATTTCTAACATGGCAGGTCAGGACCACATCCCTCTTTGCTTTGTGATCATCAAGTTGGTCCTACCTACTGCGAGGGATGGTGGGGAACACCATCCTCCCCTTGTATTTGTTACCCCACAACATCATGCGATGTGCCTCTAACCTGGTGTGGGATAGAAGGAGACCAAGTCTCCTTTACCCTGTATGTTTCACCATGAGGTATTTTGATTCTTTGTATTTCCCTCATGGGATGGCATGGAGAGCCACTTCTTAATGCTTGTGCTACCTTATAAGGCTGCCCTGCTTCCACAAAAACCATCGTGGGACGACGGGATGACCAAACCGCCTACTGTTTAGTTACCCCACAAGACCCTTTGGCATATTGAAAATTCCTATGGGGTGGTGGGGAACACCATCTCTCTTTGTTTTTCTACCTTGCATATGTATTTTTTTTCCTTAATCCCTCTTGTGGGATAGTGGGGAATGCCATTCACGCTATGTTTTTTCTGTACCACAAGGTCGCTTTGCATCTTCAAAATATGTCGTGGGGTGGTGTAGAACTAAAAAGAAACAATCACCTGCACACCTACAGTTAAAGATGACGGAGCCAAAAGGAACATATGGGGAGGCTAGAGAAGGGAAAACATTTCCCCGCATGCCCACAAAGAAAGAATGGCAAAGCCAAAGAACAGTGCAGTGATATGGGAGCAAGAAAAAACAGTCGCCCACTGGTGGAAACAAAAATAAACCATCTACCAACGACCCCATTGACCTCGAGCTGGTAAAATTAAGTGAAAGTGACCTCCATGGGTGGTCAAACCAAAAAAATAACTACGAGCCCAAAAAGGATGTAAAAGAAAAAATGTCGCCTCTGCACTTTGCTAACATTATGCATATAACATGTAGGTTATGTGAAATGATTTTAGGCCTGATCTATAGTTAACTTGACATAGAAATAGTCAACATTTTGGCAACTCAGAGGGGGCCCTAAGCCTAGAAGACCATATGTCGAAGGTATTGATTGGGCATGAGTCAAAGGGGGAGAATAGAGAAGGAACCCCTCATTGCATCCTGTAAAAAATTTTGATATTTGCCATTCTTGGAGGAATGACCTGTGCTCAAGCACTTCATGGAAAGCTAGAAAAGCTAACTCCACATATTTACAATATTTACAATGGTTGAAAGTCACCCTAAGCACATGCTTTGAGGTGTATACCATTGATTGCAATAGGGAGCTCTTCACCATTTAGCCTGGATAGATTGAAAGAATTAGCCTCCTTATAGCCTGTAATCGCATAGGGGCCACTCAAAATGGCATCCAATTTTGAGTGTCTACCTAGTTTTTCTCTATTAGCATCCCATTTTAGGATAAAATATCCAACTTTGAAGGTCCTCAAAATGGCTTTGTTGTCAAAGTATCTCTTTACCTGTCCCTGATGGACATTTAAATTTTGCTTGACTCTTTCTTTGACCTCTTCAAGCTTTGTAAGCTCAACATACCTAACTGATAGGGCATCATTTTCTAAGAGCTCCAACTGATGTGCTAGGTCTAGAAATGGAAACTCAAGGGATAATGGAAGCCTTGCTTCCCTTCCATATACTAACATGAAAGGTGAGTTTCCCAAAGTTCTTTTGGGAGTGATTCTATCAGCCCATAGGGCTACTCCCAACTTGAGGTGCCATGACCTTTGATTATCTTCAAGAGTCCTCTTGATGATCCTAATGAGATTTTTGTTGGAGGACTCAGCTAAGCCATTTCCTTGGGGATAGTAATTTGAAGATGTTTTTCAAAAACACATCATGGTAGACTTTGCATAAGCTAATCTGAGATCCCATAAAAGACATAACATTGTCTGATATACTTGTGGAGGGAGCTCCAAATATAGTTGCAATCCCCTCAAGGAATTGAACTATCAAATTTTCAATTGCATCCTTCAAAGAAACTGCCTCTATCCACCTTGTGAAATAGTCTATGGCGGCCAAAATCCACTTGTGGCCTAAACTCAACACTAGATTGATAGGGCCAATAAAATCAAGCCCCCATTGAGAAAAGGGTTGATCAACAGAGATAGGATAAAGGGGCAAAGTTGTTAATCTTTGTTTGCCTACAAAAGTGCACACTCCTTGTACTGTCCAATCCATTTTTTAGCATCACCAAATAGGTAGGGCCAATAATAGCCTACCCTAATTACTTTCATGCTTGTGGTCCTTGTTGAGAAGTGACTACCTAAAGATCCATTGTGGAACTCTTCTAGAAATTTGAGGGTCTGATCACCTTAAATGCACCTTAGCAGGACACCATTTAGGTCTCTTTTGAATAAAATTCCATCCACCAAAGCATAGGGGATGTATTGCAATCTAAGGTGTCTCCTCTTGGTTATATCAAGGTGAGGAGGGTAGTTTCCACCCCTTAGGAAGACAGACATGTTCTGGAACCATTCAACTTGCAATTTTTCTTGATTTTCAATTTGTTTTTCTCTTGTAGCAAGAGAGAGACCTCTAAATCCTTTCCAAAACATGAATTGAAATTTTGATAGAGTCTTCTTCCCCTCATTAACCCGATAATCTTGATGTCAAGGTCATAATCCATGACCTTAGTGATCCATCCAGCTCTCTTCTCACCTATGTCCTTTTTGAGAAAGAAACTTGAATGCTTGCATGTGGGACTAGGAACTGAATCCTGTTGTTTGAGAGCATGTATCTAAACTTTTTTAGTGCTCTCACAACTGTGATGACTTAATTTTCCACATAGTTATACCTGAGCTCATAGTCCTTTAGACCTTCACTAAAAAGGCTATGGGCTTCTCCAATCCCTCCTAATTTAATGGTGTTAGGATAGCAGATATACTTGCATCTCCTCCTAATGTATAAAGGATGAAATCCTTCTCATAGTCTGGAATTACTAGGGTAGGAGCCTGAGCAATAGCCTGCTTGATCCAATCAAAGCCCTCCTTTCCTTCCTTGTTCCATTTGAAGAGAAAATCCTTCTTTAGCATGGTTGTGAGAGGCTTAACCAAGGTTGCAAGGTTTGGGATAAACTTTCTAACAAAGTTGATTCTTCCCCAGAAGCGTTGAAGTCCTTTCTTGTGATGTGGAAGTGGAAGAGACACAATGGCTTCCACTCTTCTGGGTCTATGGTTAGACCATCTTTGGATACAATATGTCCTAGTACTCTTTCTTGATTAGTGGAGAATACACATTTGTTGGGGTTCAAAGATACACCATAGTCTATGCACTTTTTAAATACTTGTTCAAGGTGAGAAAAGTGGTATGTTGCATACTTGGAATATACAGTGATATCATCAAGATGTACAATTACAAATTATTCTAATATTCCATTAAAGGCCATATTTAGGCTCTTTGAAAAGTTTCACCTGCATTTGTTAGTCCAAAGGGCATTTTACAATAGGCATAAGTGCCCCACTTAGTAGTAAATGCAGTCTTAAATTGGTCTGATTCCTAGACTAGGATCTGATTATACTTTGAGTATCCATCCAAGAATGAAAATATTTCTGAGCCACTAACTTTGGTTAAAATTTGTTCCATAGAAGAGAGGGAATAATGATCTTTGAAAGAGGCTCTATTGAGGTCCCTAAAGTCTACACACAATCTGATTTCCCCATTCTTCTTCCTAACTGGAACAAGATTAACTACCCAAGAAGAATACTTGATTAGAAAAATAATACATATTCTATGAGCTTGGATAGATCTTTCCTCATCAAAGGCTCAATTTTGGGGTTTATAGGTCTTTGCTTTTGTCTAACAAGCTTAGCATTAGGATCTAATTCTATGGTATGTTGAGCTAAGCTAGGGTCAAACCCTTTTATATCCTCATATGTAAAAGAAAAAATATCATTATACTCTTGAGAAAGATTGACAAAAGTAACTTGATCACTTTGGGAACATACCTTTCTCAAATTGAGAGATCTTCCATCAGATATAGGGACTACTTTGTAGTCTCCCTTCTTCACGGCCAGGTTCACTACTCTCCCTTTCATCTAAGCATCAGTGTTGAAGATCCCTTCTAAGGTGATCAATCCCTTAGGTAGCTTGTTTGATATTAGTTGCATAATTTAAACTCCATACCATTCCTACAATATGCTTTGATTTTTGTGTGAGAACTCTACTTCATCTTGTAGGAAGCTCACAATTTGTTGATCAGAATCAAAGACCTTCCAATTCACTTGGTTATCAGGCACTATAGGTCTCCCCACAAGTTTGATCTATTGTTCTTTTTTTTTCTGCAACATGAGATGGAATGTCATGTTGAGCACCAATTGTTGCTAATCTATTAGCATGCTTGTTCTAATTACTAGGGATACTAGAAATGTTGAAGGCCTCAAATCCTTCAATTAGATCCCATGTTCTATGCTTGTAGGACTTGAGAAAGTTGTTCTTCTTAGCAGCAATAAAAAAGGAAAAATGAGAGGAGGGGGGGTGAATCAATTTTCACCAGATTAAGGAAATTAAGTACAAACTCATATCTAAACAACCGCAGAAAGAATAAAGATAATCACAAGAGCACCAACACACATAACACCAATATTTTGACGTGGAAAATCCGGTTAAGGGAAAAACCACGGTCCAAACCTACCCACAATAAGATAATACTTTGTAGTAGTATGTGTAAATATTACAATGGGGAATGCACATGTATTTGGGCACACTACCTAGAGCTCATTTCTCAAAATATGATGACCTAGAAGTCACCCTCAAGGAAGGTTGACTACCTTACAATAAAATTTGAACTACAATTTGGATTACATGAACTACAAATATAACATCTCCATATCGGTTAAGCACATTTGTCTTCCCTGCAGCAATCTCTGCTCAATACACCACACTAAAGGATGAATTCTCTTAAGTAAAAATTAACCACTCTCTCATAATGCAAACACATCATCAATGCCTAAATTACATGATTATACCACCTATATATACAATTCATCAACCTTGACTACAAGGCCGACCAAACCCTCAAACCTTAATTACACAATTACATCACATGATACATATGTGAACCATCAAACCAATATAATGATATACATGAAATAGAATGGACCTAAATCAAATCTCCAAACATGCATCACCACCAGAAATCTCACCAAGATCAACCGCAACATGCTACATCACCAAGAATACCGCATAACATGAAGAATATCACCAGATAAAAAAAAATAGAAAGCACATACACAAGGATCAATGCGGCCCACCAAAACAAATAGGACATGATCAAGAAACACCAACAATCACATTAGAACCATCCACAATAGCTGCACCAACACCACTTATTCAAATCTTCATTGATCAACACGCTAAGTCACAAGAACAATTAAGAGTAGTAATTTAGACTAGAAAGATAACTTGCGGACCACAAAATAATGAACCATATGAAATAAGGATACACATGAACATCCAAAATATTTTCCCAAATCCATAGCCAAAGATATAATCATACCAGAGCTCACCGGATCAAACACCAAACTCTGCCAACCACTACACAAAAAGTCTAAACTATAAACAAGATCAAGTAATATGATCAATCAATCTTCCAAATCACTAAAACCAATAAAGAATGAGGTATTCCAACATCCCAAATAGATAAACCAACCATATCAACTCAATGTAATCACCAGAACATCAAACAACTCTCTGCGACATCAAAACACATGAATATGTTGACATCAATGACAACAACATATCCTAGTAGCAAAATATCCAACAGTTGTTTGCAATACTCCAAGTTCTAATATGATTAAAATCCAACTCACTATCTCCATGAACCTTTAAGGATTTTATCCCTCTTCTTTGTGTCGTTTGGAGACCCAAAATTAAAGCTTCATACTCAACTAAATTATTAGTGCAGCAAAAATGAAGTCTGAATGAAAAGTAATATTTCTCCCCTCTTGGAGAAATAATAAGTACACCAACCCTTGCACCATTCCTATTCCTTGAGCCATCAAAGAACATATCCCACATTCCATGCATGTCACTTCTCTCTTTGGAAAGATTGGGAATAGGGGCATCCTCCTCATGGATGCAATATGTACCAAGGACTGTCTCATTGGCCTCCTCTATGGAATCAAATTGAAATAAATTTTCCCAATCATCAAGTAAGAAATTAGGGACTTCCTCCAATTGAGTTGTAGGCTCTCTTACTAAAATTTATCCTTTCTCTTCATGGAGGGTACAATTCATGTTAATTGGATAGGGGTATGAGGCTCTATATGATCATTGGTTGTAGGCTCATCCCTAATGGTTACTTTGGTGACATATCTTGTCCTAAACAACATGTGAGACCAATTAGAAGATAGGTAGCCACCTATCTTAGCAGTGAATTCCATAAAAAAGAAAATAGCAAAGTGAGCAGGGAGTTCAATCACTGAGATGTCTTGCAATACACTACAACCTAGAAAAACATGCAAGGATAGATTCAAATCCCTAATGACCCCCATAGTCTAAACTGATGTGCTAACAAGTTTCACCGCCCCTCTTTTTATAGGCTCATACTTGATACCTAGGTGGTCAGCTACCCCCTTAGGCATAATTGAACTACTAGCCCCACTATCTATCACATAAATTATGAACGAGTTTATCTCCTATGATTAATGACAAATAAAAGTGGGGAGGCTTATTGATTTTATTTTGATTTTTTGCTTCCAAAGGCTGCACCAAGCTTTTAGGAGTGGAAGAGTTGCTACCTTTTCTTGAAACCTCAGCAATATTAATATCTTTTAGGGCCTCTTGAAGTAGATACATCTGAGATGGAATAGAGAATGCATCCCACATAGAAACATTAAGGTTGGCCTTCTTCATTTGTTCCACTATACTGAAAGGAATCAAAACCTTAGTATAAGTCTTTGTAGCAATAATATCAAGATTTGATATTGCAAGAACCTTTGGTTGCTCACCTTGTGTGACCTTTTGAGTAAAATCTTGTTCTATATTTGGAGAAACCACCTTATCAGGGGTCTTTGGTATTGAGGACTTCATGGTGGCATGTGGAGCCTTGATTGCTATGGTAGAAGTAACACAAAAACATTGTCTCCACAAAAACATTGTCTCCTGCCAATTCATGAAAGATGAATATCCTTGTGGGTGACTAGAGAAATCACCAAATTATTATTTCCCTGGTGTTGTTGTTTCATTTTGTACTACTAAGGCCTAAGACAACTCACCATTCTGACATGTGGCCTGATTATGTGGTTGATTGCATGGGACACACCATCTTGTTCCTAAGCAAGATTGTCCTGAGTTGGCACTATTTCTTTTGAGGTTCTTGCACTTGAGGGATTCACATTGTTTAAGGGCCTAGGATTACTCCATTGATATTGTCCTTGATAGCTAGGCCTCTGTTGTTGATAATTCTGATTTGAAGATTGGTAGGGCCTATTGGTCTGTGGCAACTGTCTCTTGATTGAGACTAGTTCATTCCCAAACCCGTGCATCCACTGGTCTATCTTTTAATCCATTTTTTCCATTGAGGCCTACAGTAAGGTCTGCAACTCCCTAATATCTGAAGATAATGGAGTTGGTGTAGGTGTGATCAAATGAATCATTGATGCCATTGGTATTGGTGCCAAAGTAGGTTGTTGTGTAGGAGATTTTGGGAACAAGGGCATTGGAGGCCTAGGAGACAACTACCTTGCTTGAATTAAACAATTATCTTCCCTAATAGCACTATCATAGGCCCCTATAAGGTTATCTCCTCCCATTGATTGAATCATTGCAGCTATATCATTGTTCAAAGCCCTAAGAAAATATAGGAAAGCATGATTGGAAGAGGGTTTTACCAATGTTGGGATAATGTCCTAAGTCTTCTAAAATCTGTAGTTGAAGTCATCCATGAACTCATGGGGTTCTCTCTTGATGGTTGTTAGCTGCTCAACTAGTGACAAATGGTCACTTTTTTCCTCAAAGTGCATGCACAGTTTTTCTCCCAATTTTTCCCAGTTGTGAATGGAGTTAGAGGGAAGACCCCTATACCATTGTAGGGCCTTTCCCTTAAATAATGAAGCTAGGAGAATCAATGAAACATTTCCCTCTGTGACATCAAAAATCATGCAGATGCTTGCAACATCTTGGATGTGCTCATTAGGAATAACATAGGTTTCCTCGGTAAAGAATGGTATAGACTTTAGGGCTGCAACTGACATGTCATTCTTTTGGGCTAAAACTAAAGGGTTGTCACCATTAAAGGTGACAATTGTACGTTCTCTTGGAACTACCATGGAAAATACTGGCCTATTGATATGAATGGCAGGGACTTTAGGCTATGATATTCTTGTAATAGGAGGGTAGAATGGGATCTTAGGGGTGTGGATGCTTCTACTTGATTTCCCCTAATAGGTGATAAAGAATGTCTTCCACCTCCTTTCCTATAATTTCAATAAGGAAGCTCAATAAAATGAAAATTACCTCTAGAAGATGACTTGGTTTGTCTTCTTGGCATATAAGCTCCACTAGTAATCACCAAGAGTCTGAATCTATTCCTTAGAGTTGCCAAGTG
This sequence comes from Cryptomeria japonica, assembly GCF_030272615.1. Taxonomy (NCBI): domain Eukaryota; kingdom Viridiplantae; phylum Streptophyta; class Pinopsida; order Cupressales; family Cupressaceae; genus Cryptomeria; species Cryptomeria japonica. The sequence continues at coordinate 401,260,643 of NC_081411.1, forward strand.
TTTGATTGATTTCCTCCAAAGGCTAAATCATTAGGAGAAGCACCGAATCCCTAGTAAGAATGTAGAAATGATAGTTCCACTTGGCATGCCAAAAAATATTGTCACAAAAGTGTGCCCTCTTGATGAACAACCTTGATCATCAACCTTGTGCAACATGGAAACAACCTCCCAAATGTGAGACTTGCAGAAGTGAGGTTGACTCTCCGAAGAAGGCGAACTTTCTTTCCAATTTGAGTGCAAGTGTTGGACTAACCCAACATTGAAATATCTATTCTACTAGTTTTGAAAGTGAAAAGGGAGAAAGAAGGGATGCTTGAAAGAAGGGAAATAAGGTTTGCACCTAGATGGAAGTTTGATCCTCTCTAATTATGACTACATGGGACATCAATAAAACTAAATTAGGTATGCACAAGTTTGTATCTAAATGAGATTTCTAAGAATAAGTGAAGGTTGCAATTTTGTAGGATGAAGAGAGGAATTAAGGTAATTCGCAGTCATCATACATCGAGGGAACAACCCAGTCAAATAATTAAGGAGCTGGAAAGAGATGGATTCAAATAAAGAAGCAGAACACACTAGATTGATTATCAAAATCAAAAAGAGGCAAGAAGGATAATTTTATTAATGCAAAGGCAAGACAACATTTACAGTTACAAAAAATATGAAATTCTATGAGAGATGAAAAAAGGACCCTGGAGTAGTGTTACAACATTGCCTTTAAATCTTGGGCATAACTTAGGTCAAGATGGAGTTAAGAAACCCTAACCCTAGCTAGGGTTAGGTTAAAAAAATATTAGAGAGGAGGAAGATCAAATCAAGGATGATCTAATGATGTGCTGAATTCAACTCTGAGAGTGCCCTCTACCTCTAGAAAAGAAAAATCCCTACAAAAGGAGGAAATCTCTATAATTGAATGCACTGAGATGGCATCTGCAGGAACTAAATTATACACAATGCCTTGAAGGGGCATGGATAGCATCTAAAATCAACTGCAAGATTCATGTCTAGAGTAATGCTGAAAGAATCTGGTGGCTGGATAAAATCTAATCTAGAATTGGGCGTCGACTGGGTAGAAAAAGGGACCTCAACCATCGGGTTGACAACCACCTTGCACAGAGGTTTAAATGCCAATGGCCCCTACAAATTTGAGAATTGGTCATTGATCAGAGAGATTCACGCCAAGATGGATGCGTGAGATCTCTCCACATAGCGCCCCAAAGGGCTCAATCGAACTTTAAAACATGACCATTCGATCAAGTCTTTATGAAGATCTAATGGTCATAAATGTCTAATGTGGCGGGTTGAGACCACATCAATGTTCACTTGTGATCATCAAGTTGGTCCTACTCACTACATGGGATGTCGGGAAACACCATCCTCCCCTCGTATTTGTTACCTTGCAGCATCCTATGATGCGCCTCTAACCTAGTGCGGGATAGCGGGAGACTAAGTCTCCTTTACCTCATATGTTTCCCCGCAAGGTCTTTTGATTCTTCGTATTTCCCTCATGGGATGGCAGAGAGAGCCACTTCTTTATGCTCATGTTACCCCACAAGGTCGTCGTGCTTCCTTGGAAATTGTCGTAGGACAACGTGATGATCAAACTAACTATTGTTTACTTACCTCGTAGGGCCCCTTTGGCATATTGAAAATGCTTGCGGGGTGGCAGGGAACCCCATCTCTCTTTGTTTTTCTACCCTGCATATTTTTATTTTTTTGTCTTGACCCCTATCACGAGATAGCAGGGAATGCCATTTGCATTGTGTTTTTTTCCCCGCAAGGTTGTTTTGCGTCTTCAAAATCTATCGCGGGGTGGCAAGGAACCAAAAAGAAACAATCACCCACACACCCGCAGTAAAGAATGGTGGAGCCAGAAGGAACATGCAGGGAAGCAGGAGAACGGAAAAAATTTCAGGGGATGCTTGTGAAGAAAGAACAATGGAGCCAAAGAACCATGTGGTGGTGCAAGAGCTAGAAAAAATAGTTGCTCACCGGTGGAAACAAAAAGAAACTGTCTACCAACGACCCCGCTGGCCTCAAGCTGGTCAACTCAAAAATAGAACTAGGAGCCAAAAATGGATGTAAAGGCAAAAAAGGGCCCCTCTACACTTTGCTAACATAATGCGCATAACACATAGGTTATGCAAAAAGATTTCAGGCCTGATATGTTGTTAAGTTGACACAAAAATAGTTAATAGTACCATAGTGGCTTGGGTCAATTTGGGTCATAAGGACATGTCATAAGAAAGACCATGACATTGGCTTGGAATATATTTTGGAAGACAACCTCTATGGGTTCAAGAAGTGGGGTGTATTCTTGTTGAGGTTGGTTATTAGGATGAGATGGTCAACTAGGAATGGAGACGATGTTGCGGGTTTTGGTTTGGTTTTTGAGGATTGGACTTAGTATGAGGCAAGTTGTTCTTGGTGGTTGGATTGGATGGTATGGTAATGGTTTGAACACATTTAGCATCAGTCACACCATCATTTATGACATGTTTGTTCTTGGACCAATACTTAGACTTGTCATTGGACGATGACCCTTGGGAATATTTTTGATATGGCTTAAGGATCCCTTGCTCAAAGAGCACTCTTTCTAGAGCCAGATCTTTTTTGGTGACTTCTTCAAAGTCCTAAAGGAATTGGCAACTCAAGCAGAAGGACATCTCAAGTACGAGGTTGTGAATGAACAACTCAACTTGATATGACTCGAGGATATCCCAAGGGAATTTCCTAATGAGGTGATGTGGCCTTTGTAAAAAGTTGGCAAAGGGCTCTACATTTCTCTCTTGGTATTACATAGATCAATCATAGACACATCATTTTCAATGTTGTACTCATAATGAGCCACAAATTTTTCAACAAGATCGAGGAATGAGGGGATAGAGCCATGAGGTAAGCTAGCAAATCAAGCAAGTCTACTTAGATTTTTTGGGAAGAGTCTTCTTAAGTAAACATTGTTGAATATCCCAGACAACTGAGAGGGGAGGTGAATTAGTTGTCAATTAAAATATTTTACTTATTCCATAGAAATAGATCAGATAAAATAATTACTAATTAATTAACCATAAATAGATATAAGCATGAGAGTGCACATGCATGAAACATACACATGAAACACCAGATTTGATTTGGAAAACCCAAGAGGGGAAAAACCACAGAGAATGCTATTTCTCAAGTATAAAACACTTGTTAGGATGACACCGGTTAAGGTGATTTTTACAAAGGGTGGCTCGCTGCTAGAATGCTCACTATAGGTGGGCTCATTGCCCAGAAGAAGAAGAAGGAAAAAGAAATAATCCACCACTAAAGAACAACTACCACTAAGTTGTAATGTCAAAAGAGACCTTTGGCTCACTGCCTCTGGTAGCAAACAACATCAATGAACTACCACACTACTCAACCACAATCACACACAACCAATAGGAGAGACATTTTCTTTTTCAATCCACTTGCTTCTATAATTCTTCATTACAATAATCGTTTATTTATACTAGTCTCTAAACTATAAATCTCCCAAGTTGGCTAAAGAATTTTATCGAACCCAATTTGAAATAGGTCTACACCAAACATTCCCATGGTTGAAAGGAATGAGAAGTGGACCACACCATAATGCACTACATCAACCAAAATAACTCCATACTCCATAATCACAAGAGAAAAAAATAGAACATTCAAGGTTGACCTAACCCGGAATGAACACATCTGTAACCATGTCTCCAGAGCACATCATCACATCCTGAATTAGAATAAAAAAGATAAAGACATGAACAACATAAATCCAAGATATAATCATCAAAACCATAAATGTGAAGAAATATGGAGCACTGCAAACAGTATCAAATATCATCATTGTTGTATATACTTCCAAAGCACAACTTTCAAAGCACCAAATCATAATAATGGTGTCCCAAGGCAACATCCAATGACATACCAAAGCTTCATGACTACAACTGCAACATATCAAAAATGTGGAGCACAAACCAATCACTAAATCAAAGAATCAATATGTTGACATCAATGACAACCATACTAACACACCATCAACTTCACATTTACAACAATCTCCCCCTTTGTCATTGATGGCAACATTTATCAATGACAAATATAAATCCAAATTCATAACTCTAATCTCTCCAATCTCTTCCCTTTGACATCAAGGACAAAGGTGAACAATAAGTAAGAATTTGTAACTATCTTTAGAACCCACAAAGCTCGCCCTGAGAGGAAGCCCCAATCATTACTCTAGACTAAAATATATTCATGAAGTTCCTTGGACTAATGTACTAGTAAATGCACTTAGTTGAAACTAGGAAGGGGTGTTACCCCCTACTTCTACCAGAGATACTCAAAAGTATCTTTGCACAAAGCCTTCATAAAGTATCTGTAACCTGCTCTTTTGTAGGTACATACTCAAGTTTTACTTCATTATCCAACACCTTCTCCCTTAAGAAGTTATATCGGATAGAGATATTATTTGTTCTAGAATGTAGTACTAGATTCTTAGAGATATTTATCACACTTGTCTTGTCACACATGATTGAGATCAACTCATCAAATATTACACCAATGTCTTTCAATATTTATTTCATCCAAAGTATATGTGTGCAACATGATGTGGCTACAATGTACTCAACTTATGCGGTTGATAAAGACATAGAGTCCTTTTTACTTAGCCATGAAACTAACTAGAAGCCAAGGAAAAATGCTCCTCTATTTGTACTATTTTTTTCGTCAACAATTCCTGCCATATCTACATCAGTATAAGCTTTTAGAGTAAAATTTGATCCTCTAGGATACCATAGTCCAAAATCTTCTATACCTTTCATATATCTAAAAATCCTCTTTACTACAACAACAATTGACTATTTCAGATCGTGCTGAAATCTAGTTGCAAGGCAAACAACATACATGATATCTAATCTGGTATTAGTCAGGTATAACAATCCTCCAATTATTGATTTTTACTTGCTTGCATTAGTCTTAGGAGAATTATCATCATTAATCAACTTGCATCCAGTTGTCATAGGAGACTCCACAAACTGCTTTGGTATTCTCCAATCCATAAAAATTTTCAACAACTCTCTAACATACTTTGACTGAGAAATAAAAATACCTTACTATTTTGTTTCACTTGTAACTCAATAAAAAGTTCAACTCGCAAATCATGGACATTTCAAACTACTTTTGCATTTCACCAGCAAAAGTCTTGCACATGCCAGCATCCCCTCCAAATATTATGTCATTCATAGCTTTCCAAGTCTTGTAACTTAGAGAAATCAAACATCCTCTCATCTTCAATCTCTAGAATTATAGTTGGATCCTTCAAAAGTAGGAATAGTCAATTTATGTGCCATCAAATCTCCTCGGGCGGTTAGTTTCACTTTCTAGGAACCAAAGCTTTGATACCATTTGTTGAATATCCTAGACAACTAAGAGGAGGGATGAATCAGTTATCAATTAAAATATTTTACTTATTCCACAAAAATAGATCTAGCAAAATAATTCCTAATTACTTAACCATAAACAAATATAAGCGTGAGAGAGCACACCCATGAGACATACACATGAAACACAAGATTTGAAATGTAAAACCCAAGAGGGGAAAAACCAAAGAAAATGATCTAGTTCTCAAGTATAAAACATCTATTAGGGTGACATCAGTTAAAGTGATTCTTATAAAGAGTGGCTCACTGCTAAAATTCTCACTACAGGTGGGCACATTACCCGGTTAAAACAACTAGATAAGGGCTCACTGCCTAGAAGAAGGAGGAAAAATAAGTAATCGATCAATGAAGCACAATTGCCACTAAGATGCAATGTTGGAAGATAACTTTGGCTCACTGCCTCCGGTAGAAAACAACATCAACGCACTACCACACTGCTCAACCACATTCACACACAATCTCGCACAAATTTGCACCAACAAGAGACATATTTTGTTTTTCAATCCACTTGCTTCTATAATTCTTCTTTACAATTATCCTTTATTTATACTAATCTCTAAAATTAAAGTCTCCCAAGTCAGCCAAAGAATTTTAAATCAAAACCCAATTTGAAAGATGTCTACAATAAACATTCCCATTGTGGAAAGGAATGAGAAGTAGACCACACCACAATACACTACAGTGACCAGAACAACATGTTATTCATATGCCACAATCACTGGAGCAAAAGACATAATGTTTAAGGTCAACCGGACCCAAAAAGAAGACATATGTAACCACGTCTCCAAAGCACATCATCAAGTCCTAAATTAAAATAACAAAGATAAAGAAATGAACAACATAAATCCAAGATATAATCATCAAAACCATAAATGTGGAGAACTGCAAACATTGTCAAATATCATCATCACTGTACATACTTTCGGAGCACAACTTTTGGAGCACCAAATCATAAGAATGACATCCCGAGAAAACATCCAACAATATACCAAAGCATCATGACTATAAATGCAACATATCTGAAATGCAAAACACAAACCAACCACTGAAATATAGAATCAATATGTTGACATCAATAAAAACCATATTGGCACACCATCAAATTCACATTTGCGAAAAATGTCACTATAAGAGACCTCTTGGCAAGCTATGTAAATTCCCTAACATGTTCTCTAGGATCTTCTTTACCTTTATAACTATCAAACTTAGGAACGCCAAAACCTAGTGGATAAGGAGCCATTGAGAGTGACAGATCAAAAGGACATGGATATATTTATTGAAATCTATGTCTTCTTGCGAGTCCCTTCCTTTAGGTTTTTTATCATGTTTTTCATGTCTTGGATCTTCTTGGCTAGGTTGAGTGCTTGGGATGTGGAAATATGATGGTGTTGGATAGGGTGGAACCCATGGTTTGAATTGGATGTTGGTGCGTTATGGGTAGATATGGGTGAAATTCTACCACCAATGTATTGGTAAGAAGATGTAACAACTTGAGAAGTGGTTGGGGGGCACGAAATGGGTGCAATGCTCATGGGTGGAAGGTTGGTATTGATGTAGCAAACTAGATTATTTAAAGGTATAGAAGACGTGGGTGGTTGAATGGTGGTACCGGTAGTGCTTGCAGGTATGTAAGTGCTTGGATGAGGATTGAGGATCATGACAAAGATGAGTCAATTGGGAAAGTCACTTTCCATGGGGTCTCAAGGATAGACTTATCAAAGTCGGGTGGTAGTCTTGCTCCAAATTTAATGAGCTCCATTAGGAAACCACTAGGATTTATTTTTATCATCTTTTATATCATCTCTTGGTTATATGGATCCCCTAGCTAGTAAAGTTTTCAAGAAAGGTGAATGTTCGGGCTGGTCCACAAGGATTTCCTCTTCTTGATTTTCATGGTCTAAATAGGAATTGAGATTGAGAATATCATCTCTTTGGGTAGCCATTATTTCTTTTGTGCATGTTGATAGTATAATGAAACTATAAGGATCCGATCAACTACTAAGAGGGGGGGGGTTAATCAGTAGATAGAAAATAAACTAAACTTAATTCCAACTCATAAACCAATCACTAAACTAATCGGTTTAGTCATTGTATCAAAAACTGCAACTACACTATCAAACTTTACCAGTGGACCAAAACATCAATGATACAATGCAACAGATCTGAAACTCACATACCATTTAACCAAAAAAATAAACCACTTTACTAACATCAGTAATAGCTCATTTCAAATCACTTATGGTCATCTAAACATATCTAAGTAGATTTACCAGTTAATCATATCAACCATATCAAAACACATCCATAAAATCATTCACCACTGAAAACAATAATTTTTCACATGGAAACCCAAATGGGAAAAACCACAGTGTGGATGAATACCCATAAGTATTCTGAACTCTTCTCTAGTTTGCCCTGTTAGGAGCCAAGCATTGTTAGAAGCTTATACAATAATGTCTTGTTAAGAATAGATCCGATTAAAGACCACCCAGTTAAGGGATTGACTACAATACCCTGTAAAAGGTAACCTCGGCAGAGGATTTCAAATCCAAGCTAATGGATCACCTGGTTAGAGGATTTATACAATAAGCATGTTAAAGCCTACTCGATTAGGGGATTTAACTGTTGTAATGGTTAGAGAACAACAGGTTCTTTGCTGATATGGAAATAGAACTATCTTGCTTAGTCAGATCCTTTTCTTCTCCTATCTGCCTTCACAACATTTTGCAGACACTCCTTCTGCTTGGGCAACAATCACTCTTCCACACTTAACCAAAATGCCAACTTAATTTACAAACAACTCATCAACTTTAAATACAAATGCAATCGGTAGCACCAAAAAAATCCTATAAATCTCATAGAGATTACAAAAATATGAGTTCAAACATAACCATTAGATTACATAGCAATCAACTACACATTACTCAAGACAAGTTGAACTGCTCCTAGATCACCGCACATCGGATCCTATAACTGATCATGTGTTTTTCACTTCATGCTATGAATTTGACCATTCCCAAGATAAACGATTATCTTCGTGCACCAAACCCACTTTGAAACTCATCACATGCATCATGCATTCATGGCATCTTCATCTCCGATCATCATTTGGTCATAGATCATCACAACCGATTCACCAAGCTCCATTGGTTAGGGTTTGGCTTATCAACTGGTTAGGGTTACTAGTTGATCACTCTACTTACTGGTTGTTCACTCTGCTTCAATAACAATACCAGTTGCCTTACTGCATCATTACCAGTTGCAATACAACTTCATTAAGGTTACTATTGACATCAATGACAACATTATACTTCATCAATGCAATCTTCATGCAATGCCAACACATGTGTGTGGACCATACAAGGGTAATCTCAAGGTGGTAAGAATAGAAGAATGTTGGAATCATATCAATGTGGAAATGTTAAAAGGGATGAAGGAATATAAAATCATGATTTTGGACAAGTAGTGTTTTGATTTGAGAATTTAAAAATTTTGAGCCTCAGAGTAGGATTGGGTAAAATTGGATTGGATTGGATAAAACCTTAGTCCTTTGAATGCCTTTGATTATAATTAGGTTGGATTGTATTGGATGACACCTTAGTCCTTTGATTAGGATTAGGATAGATTGGATTTGGATTAGTTTGAAATCTTCTCTTAATTGTGATAGGCAAAGCTCCCAAGAAAAATTAGATGAGGTGTAAGGAGCAAGTTAAAGACCAAGCTAGGTTAAATCTAGATCCTTTGGTTTAATTGGATTAGGATGAAGTCCTTTCCAACTTAGGATAGGATAAGTCCCTAAGAAAGATTAGATGTGGATAAGGGTTTGGATCAACCAAAAGTATCGAGGCCAATTAGGTACAATACTTGAGAGATAATTTCTCAAGCATTATGCTAATTAGGGATTCTCAAAGGATAAAAGATCTAGATTAGACTTTTGCAAAGTTTTGACCTTTGTTTAGGGATCAATGATTACTAGATGTGATTTGCTAGGTTTGGATTAAAAGGTTGATTTTAGTTGATGTACCAAGTCCACAAGAATCAAGAAAGGTTGACTTTGGAAGAATGGTCTGAAGATGGATTGATGGAAAAGATGGAGGTGACCAGGATGGAAAATGTTTTAGTAGAATATTTCTGGTTGTGGAATACTAGATGGTGAGATGCGATGATTTTGATTCAGTGACTGTGACAAGGATTCTCTTTGTGTGAAGGCTTATGATCTCAAAGGTTCTAGCTCAAATTTCCCTATAAAATCATTGAGGAAGTCTTGTAAATAGTGTTTCAATACTAGGTGTTTCAATAAGAGCTTACCATTTTTGGGTGATCGTACGGATCTGTGTTGCACTTTAGGCTAACAATACCTATTCCAGCTGGAAGCCTTCCGGTCGGACCGATTTGTCACCATTCAGCAGCCACGTTGCGTTGTCGTGGCAAGGGGTTTCCGATCGGAAAGCCCTTGCCCTATATAGGTGCTAAAATCTGCCCAAGCCGCTCATTTTGCATTGAGCGGCTTGGAGTTAAGCAGGAGGGGGCAAAAAGTCTCAGAGATCCGGCCAGAAGGGTTTCAGCAGTAAGTAACTTTTTTTTTAAAAAAAAATTTAAATGTATTTATTTTAACATATTAATTTATATTGTTTTTTTTTAAATCATTTTTAATAAAAATATTTTTTTTAAAAGTTTTTTAAAAAAATATTTTTTTTTGTATATATTCTATCATATTAGTTTAGAATATTAGAAAATAAATACACACATACATATGTAAATACATACAGAAACATACACATACATACATACAAACCTACATACATATGTACACATACATACATACACCTACATACACATACATACAAACCTACATACAAACCTACATACAAACCTACATAGAAACATACACAAACATACATAACTACCTACATACATGTACATACATAGATATAAAATAATTATATGTACACCTTATGACATACACATACATACCTATGTCTACATACATACATACACACATAAATTTACATACACATACATAAATACATGTGTGCATACATACATAAATACACATAAAATAATTATATACACCTTAGGACATTCATACACCTTAGGACATGCTATGAGGGATCGTGTGTGGTCCTAAGGGATCACACACATGTGTCACCCCTAAGGACCACACATGACCCCTCATAGCATGTCCTGAGGTGTATGTATGTATGTATGTATGTGTATGTATACATCCTAAGAGATATATAATTATTTTATATGACCCCTTAGGACCACTAAAGGCCCCTTGCCACACATGTGCACCCCTTAGGACCTATTATAACTACATAAGACCAAATGGTGTCGCAAGGGGCCATACATGGTCCTAAGGGGTCACGCATGTGTTCTAACACACGCATGACCCCTTAGGATGACTTAAGGCTCCTTGCAACACATGTGCACCCCTTAGGACTTATTACGACCACATAGGACCAAATGGTGTCACAAGGGGTCATATGTGGTCCTAAGGGGTCACACATGTGTTCTAACACATGCGTGACCCCTTAGGGCCACTTAAGGCCCCTTGCGACACATGTTCACCCCTTAGGACCTATTAGGACCACAAAAGACCAAATACTGTCACAAGGGGTCATATGTGGTCCAAAGGGGTCACGCATGTGTTAGAACACATGCGTGACCCCTTAGGACCACTTAAGGCCCCTTGCGACACATGTGTACCCCGTAGGACCTATTAGGATCACATAGGACCAAATGTTGTCGCAAGGGGTCATATGTGGTCCTAAGGGGTCACACATGTGTTCTAACACATGCATGACCACTTAGAACCGCTTAATACCCCTTGTGACACATGTCCACCCCTTAGGACCACAAAAGACCAAATGTTGTCGCAAGGGGTCATATGTGGTCCTAAGGGGTCACGCATGTGTTAGAACACATGTGTATCCCCTTAGGACCACTTAAGGCCCCTTGCAATACATGTGCACCCCTTAGGACCTATTAGGACCACATAGGACCAAATGGTGTCACAAGGAGTCATATGTGGTCCTAAGGGGTCACACATGTGTTTTAACACAAGCATGACACCTTAGGACCACTTAAAACACATGCATGACACCTTAGGACCACTTAAGGCCCCTTGCAACACGTGTGAACCCCTTAGGACCTATTAGGACCATATAGGACCAAATGGTGTCGCAAGGGGTCATATGTGGTCCTAAGGGATCACACATGTGTTCTAACACATGCGTGACCCCTTAGGTTCACTTAAGGCCTCTTGCAACACATGTGCACCCCTTAGGACCTATTAGGACCACCTAGGACCAAATGTTGTCGCAAGGGGTCATATGTGGTCCTAAGGGGTCACGCATGTGTTCTAACACGTGTGATCCCTTATGACCACTTAGGCCCCTTGTGACACATGTGCACCCCTTAGGACCTATTAGGACCACATAGGACCAAATGGTGTTGCAAGGGGTCAGATGTGGTCCTAAGGTGTCACACATATGTTCTAACATATGCATGACCCCTTAGGACCACTTAAGGCACCTTGCAACACATGTGTACCCCTTAGGACCTATTAGGACCATAAAAGACTAAATGTTGTCACAAGGGGTCATATGTGGTCCTAAGGGGTCACGCATGTGTTAGAACACATGCGTGACTCCTTAGGACCACTTAAGGCCCCGTGCAACACATGTGCACCCTGTAGGTCCTATTAGGACCACATAGGACCAAATGTTGTCGCAAGGGGTCACACATGTGTTCTAACACATGCATGACCCCTTAGGACCACTTAAGGCCCCTTGCGACACATGTCCACCCCTTAGGACCTATTAGGACCACAAAAGACTAAATGTTTTCACAAGGGGTCATATGTGGTTCTAAGGGGTCACGTATGTGTTAGAACACATGTGTGACCCCTTAGGACCACTTAAGGCCCCTTGCGACAAATGTGCACCCCTTAGGACCTATTAGGAGCACATAGGACCAAATGGTGTTGCAAGCGATCATATGTGGTACTAAGGGGTCACACACATGTGTTCTAACACAAGTGTGACCCCTTAGGACCACTTAAGGCCCCTTGTGACACATGTGCACCCCTTAGGACCTATTAGGACTACATAGGACTAAATGGTGTTGAAAGGGGTGATATGTGGTCCTAATGGGTCACGCATGTGTTCTAACACAAGTGTGACCCCTTAGGACCACTTAAGGCCCCTTGTGACACATGTGCACCCCTTAGGACCTATTAGGACTACATAGGACTAAATGGTGTTGCAAGGGGTGATATGTGGTCCTAATGGGTCACGCATGTGTTCTAACACATGTGTGACCCCTTAGGACCACTTAAAGTCCCTTGAAACACATTTGCACCCCTTAGGACCTATTAGGACCACATAGGACCAAATTGTGTCGCAAGGGGCCATATGTGGTCCTAAGGGGTCATGCATGTGTTCTAACACATGTGTGACCCCTTAGGATCACTTAAAGCCCCTTGCGACACAGGTGCACCCCTTAGGACCTATTAGGACCACATAGGACCAAATTGTGTCGCAAGGGGCCATATGTGGTCCTAAGGGGTCACACATGTGTTAGGACCACTTAAGGCCCCTTGCGACACATGTGCAGCCCTTAGGACCAAATGGTGTCGCAAGGGGTCATATGTGGTCCTAAAGGGTCACGCATGTGTTAGAACACATGCGTGACCCCTTAGGACTTCTTAAGGCCCCTTGCGACACATGTGCACCCCTTAGGACCTATTAGGACCACATAGGACCAAATGTTGTCACAAGGGGTCATATGTGGTCCTAAGGGGTCACGCATGTGTTCTAACACATGCGTGAACCCTTAGGACCACTTAAGGTCCCTTGTGACACATGTGCACCCCTTAGGACCTATTAGGACCACATAGGACCAAATGTTGTCGCAAGGGGTCATATGTGGTCCTAAGGGGTCATGCATGTGTTCTAACACATGCGTGACCCCTTAGGACTACTGAAGGCACCTTGTGACACATGTGCACCCCTTAGGACCTATTAGGACCACATAGGACCAAATAGTGTCGCAAGGGGTCATATGTGGTCCTAAGGGGTCACGCATGTGTTCTAACACATGTGTTACCCCTTAGGACCACCTAAGGCCCCTTGTGACACATGTGCACCCCTTAGGACCTATTAGGACCAAATGTTGTCACAAGGGGTCATATGTGATCCTAAGGGGTCACGCATGTGTTCTAACACATGTGTGACACCTTAGGACCACTTAAGGCCCCTTGCGACACATGTGCACCCCTCAGGACCTATTAGGACCACAAAAGACCAAATGTTATCGCAAGGGGTCATATGTGGTCCTAAGGGGTCACACATGTGTTATAACACATGCATGACCCCTTATGATTACTTAAGGTCCCTTGTGACACATGTGCACTCCTTAGGACCTATTAAGACCACAAAAGACCAAATGTTGTCACAAGGGGTCATATGTGGTCCTAAGGGGCCATGCATGTGTTCTAACACATGCATGACCCTATAGGACCACTTAAGGCCCCTTCCGACACATGTGCACCCCTTAGGACCTATTAGGACCATAAAGGACCAAATGATGTTGCAAGGGGTCATATGTGGTCCTAAGGGGTCATGCATGTGTTCTAACACATGCGTGACCCCTTAAGACCACTTAAGGCCCCTTGCGACCCATGTCCACCCCTTAGGACCTATTAGGATGACAAAAGACCAAATGTTGTCGAAAGGGGTCATATGTGGTCCTAAGGGGTCATGCATGTGTTATAACACATGCGTGACCCCTTAGGACCACTTAAGGCCCCTTGCGACACATATGCACCCCTTAGTCCACCTATTAGGACCACAAAAGGCCAAATATTATCGCGAGGGGTCGTATGTGGTCCTAAGGGATCACGCATGTGTTCTAACATATGTGTGACCCTTAGGACCACTTAAGGCCCCTTGTGACACATGTGCACCTCTTAGGACATATTAGGACCACATAGGACCAAATGATGTCACAAGGGGTCACACATGTGTTAGAACAAGCTCATCAGCTGCCCAGAGGAGAGCAATTGGAGAAAAGCAGAGGATATTGTTAAAGGGTGATAAATACATAGAGAGTATGCAATACAAACAAACAATGTCTGGAGTGTGTGATGTGGTCTCTAATTTATGTCCGGAGGGACTAACTAGTTTTGGAGTTGGACGGGGAAACCTATTGCGCCACGCTTGGAGGAAATCATTGTGTTCATGCAAGGGCCACCTTTTTTCTATTATGAGAATGATGATTTTGCACTGAAGGATATTTGGAAGACAATTTACGGAAATTTCTATGGTGTGGAACCAGAGTCGGTGTACTCAAAGTACACTTTTTAGTGTCTTAGAAGACTAAGAGGCTATGTACACAATCTCCCAATAGAAGGGCAATTTTGAAAGCATAATTCTCTAGTCTTCTAGAAGTTGAAAAGTACTTCGACAAGTCCACCAAGTCTAGTTCCACACCATAGAAATTTTTGGATATTTTCTTCCAAATATCCTTCGGTGCAAAAGAATCATTCTCATGATAGAAAAAAGGTGGCCCTTGCATGAACACATTGATTTCCTCCATGTGTGGCCCAATAGGTTTCCCCGTCCAAATCCAAAACCAATTAGTCGGGCTTCGGACATAAATTAGAGACCACATCACACACTCGAGACATTGTTTGTTTGTATTGCACACTCTTTATACATGTATTTATCACCCTTTAACAATTTCCTCTGCTTTTCTCCAATTGCTCTCTTCTGGGCAGCTAATGAGCTTGTTTCCACATCATTCAAGATAATGCAGACCTGCTTGGTTTCTTTTACAAAATTTACTTGCACCCCAAGTACGACCTATTAGGACCACATAAGGCCAAATTAGGACCTATTAATTAATTTGTACATATATTCAAAATTGTGAATTAATTGTAAATTCATTTTACTTAATTGTAAATTAATTTCACTTAACTTGGGGTCAGAATTTGACTTAATTTGACTATTTTTCAAATTAATTATTGTATATGCAAATATATGTAATTGTAAATTAGACATATATATTGAAATTTAAAATTAAATTTATAGTTCTTTAAATTTCTTTTGTGCATAGATCTCTAGAAATTTATCTTAAATTTGTCTTTATATCTAGAAAATTTTAACTCAAGTATGCATTTATAATGTTTAAATTTCTTTAAAATGTATATATCTAATTTCTTTAATTTACATGTTTTTAAATATGTTTAAAATGTTTTAAATGTATGTATATGTTTTTAATTAAATTTTTTAATGTGTACTACATACATGCACATGTGCAGATATATATATCTAGTTCTACATTATCCACTAAACATCATGCCTAATGAGCCTGGATTGCATAACACGAGTACTTTTGAGCCTAGTGTTCATCCTCCTGGGAGTGATCAGACGTCACATAGGTCTGCAACAACTCCACAGGAGAGACAAAACCCCCACCCATTAATAAATGAGCATTGATTCGTCCAAACCTTGTGGTTCTTCCCAAGAGTGTGGACCTAGCACATGCTACAGATAGTGTGCCAGATGACACTTGACAGTCCATATTTTCCAGTATTGCTACTATAGCCACATAGGTGGATGAGATGACATCAGATCAGGTGCGTAGATATTTGTTGCGCTCTCATACTAGAATTCATGGTGCATCAGCAAGTGATGATCTATATGTTCGAGTAGACATACCATCACCAATGGATGCTGCACGCATGCATGACATAGATCCTTTACGGAAGATGAGCACATGCTTATCCATTGATCTCTTGGATGTATATCAGGTCATTGCTATAGATCATGGGATCCCACTATAGGATGCCCCATCATTTGTTAGGCGTGCACTTGGTAGACCAGGTGCATCTAGTCGTGGTTGTGAGCATATAGATTCTCAGCCTACTGCTACTCCACATCCTACTCCCCCACCCCAACATACAGCAGTTGGTCAGTATACACCTCCTCCTATGTATACATCAGTTGATCGAGCCATAGTACCTGATACTGGATTTTTGGGGATGTTCACTACCATGCTTATGGAGCTAGATAGTGAGGGGGATCATGTTGCAGTGGGCTCCTTGCATGATTCTGACATGAGCAAGCTCGGACAAGCCTTACATGCTGTAGGAGAGGTATGAATTATATAATATATAATTTACTAATTTTAATTTAGATATTTTATATAGCTACTTGATTGTACACATGAACAACATAGATTAAATTAATTATATATATTGGATTGTATTTTTTGAACTATATAGGGTATCACGTTAGGGTCGATGTATGGAGATTTGGATGCTGCCACTGACCTAGTTGTTCATCAGGAGACAGGTATATATAAAGTTTAAATTATTATTTTTTTGTTTTTTAAGTTCTATTTAAATGGATATCTAGGTGTTGATTAAATAAATTTTTGAGTGATTTAAATTATATATATATATATACATATATATATATACATATATATATATATATATATATACATATATATATATATATACATATATATATATATATATATATATATATATGTATGTATATATATATATCCAACAAAATGTGTGCATGTTGTCTAGGATGAGGGAGCTTTGCACAAGATGAGCCATTCATCTTGCAAACGTTCTATAGTCTAGCATGTGTGCGATGGAGGTGTTAGAGACCTTGAGGTATGTTTATCTACAACCTCGTGTAAATGTACATGTTCAAGTTCATGTGTAATTTATATTGCAAGCGCAGGGGGCGATGTTTGAGGATTTGCACATTGCCATCGACCCTGTTTATCATGAGACACTAGTACATACATTATAACTTTAAATTAATTGAATCTTAAATATTTAAGTTCTATTTTTAAAGGGCTAGTTTGAAAGTTATGAATATATGTGTACACATGCATATCTAACAAAATTTCAACATTGCAAGATGTACCACTATCATGCAAGTTGAGCTCCTCATCACATTGACGTCCTAGAATCCTGCACGATGGTGATTGAGACTCTTCACAGGTATGTTTGTTTACGTACACATGCTCATAATCTATGTTACTTAAAAAAAATTACTTTAGTACATTCAAATTAGATGTTTAATGTATGATTTTATGCGTGAATACTCTATTGTAGGCGCATGATTAGGACATGCTTCAAGAAAGGGCCCCGAGTGACCCATTCTTTATATATATGTGTGTGCATGTGCACACATTTTATAGACATTTCATATATATTTGTACAAGTGTACTAGACATTCCATACATGTGTATTGTACACATTTCAAATGCATATGTGTACTAGATTTTTTTTTCCATATTTCATGTGTGTGTGTGTATGTGTTAGATAGATGTACACTTCATAGACATATATGTGTATGTGTTAGATAGCTCTACATTCCATACTACTTTGTGCGTTTATATATAGATAGATTACATTTTTGAAATTTAAGTGTTTAAATGATAGAATCTCTAAGTCATTTGAATTTAGTTAAGTGTTCTAGTTAATTGTACATGTGTATGTGAAAGTTAAGTGTTTATGTCTATTTTAACTTTGTTCATTGTTAAAAAAAATTAGTCGTTAAAATTTAATTTAGTTGTTCATTTTAGTTAAGTGTTTATGTACATATTTAATGAACTTACTTCAAAAATTTAATATCTCCTTAAATCCCCTTAATACCACTTATAACACCTTAGGACAACATAATTAGATGAATCCAAACAACATAATTAAATGAAAAAATATATGTGTAAATATAAATGTGTAGCGTCGTAAATTGTACGCACTTGCTAGGGTAGTACAATTTCACACCTAGTTTAGCACCCGCCTTGGCGCATTTTGTATTTTGCATTGCATTTCCCCTTTAGCACTTAATTAATTAAATTAATTAGGTCTAAGGTCCTATTTTATCATTTCCTACATCATAAAGTTGGGCCCTTTCATTAAAGTGTGCCCTTTTCATTTTATTCCTCCTATACATCATTTAATCAAAAACCCTAATTAGGTCCTATTTTGAACTTGGGGGCTTGATTTCGGGGGTCAAAACATCTCGAAATCACCTGTAACTTTGGGATTCTCTCTAAAATCATCATATCCGACGGCCCTGAAAATTTGGTGAAAAGTTGTCGGGACCATGGCGCCCGGAGTGCAACATGGTCTCGGACATTTTTCCCGAAATTTTAGGAGCGCGATCCAATCATAAAATAAAGCTTAACCCTAAGAAATTGGCGGGAGATTCAATCTCTAGGTTGGCCAAAAGTTGAAATTAAGACCTAGGGTTTCATACATAAGAGCTCTCTTTCTTCATTTGAAGGGATCCGATTTTTTTTTTCAGGAACCTCATATGCAGCGAAAGAGCAGATCTTTGAAGACTTCAACAACATTCAACATCCTTCTATCAAGCATTTATCAATTTCATTCATACATTTAGGGCTTTGAAGACATTGAAGAACAATAGGAGATTACCGACTGAAGATTGGCTTGTACTCCTCCCTTGAGGGTTGGCCGCCCACCACACCTTTTCAGATATAAGTGCAGGTTTTGGAATCCGGACGACGCCGCAAGCTACAGATCTGGAAGAAGCGGACGGAGACCGAACAACACACCAAATTTCAGAGCAAAAGACCAGGACAGGGTCGTGGGGCGCCCTGGTCCTGCCAGGACAGGGGCGCTGGGCGCCCTGGTCCTCCCGACAGACAGCATTTTCAGCATTTTTGACAGCTTTTCCAGAGTGCAAAACAGCAGTTTTCGGAGTAGTTTCAGGGGCAGAATCAGGACAGTGGCGTCCGCACCCCCGTCTTGAACATTTTCAGTCAGATTTTAACTCCGGGTACGCATTTACATTCTTGTCTTATCCTTGTGTTTATAGCTTTCCATCATTTAAGTTCAATTCTATAATCTTGTTATTAGTTCATACTTGCACTTTGGGGTTAGGGATTGAACTTGCATCATTTCATCTTTCAATTACAACAAAGGAATAGAAATCCTAATAGGTAGCCCATGGCTCTCTCTTCCACAAGAAGAAGTAGCCAATTGTGTGATACCTCTAGGCTCTTTCGTATTCCACAAGTGTGTGGTTGAAAGTGAGATTAGGGCATGTTTGCTTAGTGTCACTTTTTCCCCCACACAAAATGAAATGAATGTACATATATGAATAAAACGAATCCATGCATGTGTAAAAATATAAAAGAATCAATCCCCTTAAATCCCCTTAAATCCCCTTAAGACCACTTAGAACACCTTAGGACAACATAATTAGATGAATCCAAACAACATAATTAAATAAAACAATGTATGTGTTTAAATATAAATGAAATCAATGTACATAGATGAATAAAACAAATCCATGCATGTGTAAAACTATAAAAGAATCAATCCCCTTAAATCCCCTTAAGACCACTTAGAACACCTTAGGACAACATAATTAGATGAATCCAAACAACATAATTAAATGAAACAATATATGTATAAATATAAGTGAAATGAATGTACATAGATGAATAAAACGAATCCATGCATGTGTAAAAATATAAAAGAATCAATCCCCTTAAATACCCCCTTAAATCCCCTTAAGACCACTCAGAACACCTTAAGACAACATAATTAGATGAATCAAAATAACATAATTAAATGAAATAATATATGTGTAAATATAAATGAAATGAATGTACATAGATGAATAAAATGAATCCATACATGTGTAAAAATATAAAAGAATCAACCCCCTTAAATACCCTTAAGATCACTTAAAACACCTTAGGGCAACATAATTAGATGAATCCAAACAAAATAATTAAATGAAACAATATATGTGTAAATATAAATGAAATGAATGTACATAGATTAATAAAATGAATCCATGCATGTGTAAAAATATTAAAGAAGATCAATGATGCAAATATGCCCTTAAGACCACTTAAAACACCTTAGGTCAACATAATTAGATGAATCCAAACAACCTAATTAAATGAAAAAATATGTGTAAATATAAATGAAATGAATACATAGATGAATAAAACATGTAAAATCAACATATAAAACGTAAAATAAATGCATCAACAAAACTAAATTTCCACAAGTTATCCAAATTGTTACACATGTCTAGAAATATCTAAATATATATGAGTTTATCAAAATACTTGACCTATCTAATATATTTTACTTGTTCAAACATGACAAGTGAACTTAAAGCTCATGGTACATATAATCTGGATCCTCCCTATCTTTTATAATTTCTAAAAAAATTTCATGATCTTCAATAGGCAACCTCCACTTTTGGTTGCCACATCCTCTTTTTGGCAATGTCTCCAACTGCAATCTTGTCGCTATTACTAAGTGACTGTAGTGTAGAACTTTTTGGCCAGGCATATAATCAATGAATGTTACACCATGTGTATCTATCTTTATTTGTTGATAATAGGTGCCTTCAACAACAACTGAACCAGTAGGATATTGTTGCCCATCATCATCACTGACTGATTCCAATAACTTACATTTCGGTTGTGTACATCTTAGTAGATAATAATCTACACTTCTAGTATTGTCAGGATCAACAATCACTGCAAAAATATCACCTGTGAAAATAGACCATGCATGTATATATATTACAAGCAATATTATTTCATTACACATTTTTAAATTAATGAAGAATTTAAAAATTTGTACATGTACATGTATGTAATTTACAAACTATGCACGCATGCACCTGTAACAACTAAATCAGAAACACGTTCATAATCAACAAAATATAGAGGATCATGAATATCAATAATGTCACTATCTTCGTAAGGAGACATTGTGATAAAATATTTCATATCCCATTGCAAAACATATACATTATCAATATTTTGACAATGAGTATCCTTGTTGTTCACAATGCAATCAACACAAAAGCATGATTTTCCTCTTGCAAGAATAACACGAGGCTTGCTAAATCTCGTAGTCATGACTTGATAAAAAATTCTAATACCGTTAATTGATTGACAATTATAAGGACTTGATCGATCAATATTTGATAATACATACAAAATTTATTTAGTCAATTTTAGTTCATTTCACACACACACACACATATATATATATATACACTTGAATTTTAAAAATAATTCAAGAACACCAAGAATGTTTAAGAAATTATTTATATATATATATATATATATATATATATATATATATATATATATATATATATATATATATATATATATATATATATATATATATATATATACCTTTAACTTCCCAAAAATAACGCTTGTTGTAAGTTTTATCATGACCAGCAAAATGATTTTTGCACCATTCAATAATATCATTAGAATTATGTATGGTGTTACTTGTACAAAAGCTCTTTCTTTAGAAAATTGGACAAGCCACATGTATATATATATAATCTATGAAGATAATTTACCTGCAAGTTCATGTTGGCGAAGTGCACACTTCACACATGCTCCTGCTCCATCATGCTCTCCTTTTCCATGTCCACTCTTAAAGAAGTTCCACAAAAACTTTATTCTACATCGAGCATGTTGTAGGGATAACTAGTTAAAAGCTTTTGCAGACTTAAATTGCCCTGACATGAATAACATATATATTAAATATATATTTAAAATTTTGACCTGTTATATATATAATCAAATCATATATATATATATATACATAAACAACTTAAATAATCAATTTCAAATCTAATATACTTACTGGCACATCCATCTGACCAAATCCAATGTTGTGTACATTCTATCCCACGATCTTTAATATCTTCAAAAAACATTCTGAAACAATGTGCTACATAGCTCCTATCATGACATGTATCATCATTGATATAGAAATGGGCCTCCTTGATGATAATGCGTTCATTTTTAGTACTCTCTATACCATCCACATGAAATTGTGCATGTTTATACCAAACTTGTACAAATATTGTAACTTGATCAGAATGATAATATTGACTTTGAATTTCTATGTGAGGACTAAATGTATAGTTCTCGGAGGAATTTACAATTGAAAGAATACAACCTGTTGGAAAATAATTCTTTGAATCATGAAACTATTTAGCCTTCCATCTTGCACCATGACAATGTTGGATATGTGGATATATCATATTACGAAATCTATCTATAAACTGAATGTAGGGCAATTCACTCTCTTTCAACATTATTTTTTTGGATTCAGTCCCTGACTTAGTTTGGTATGTCTCATATTCAAATCTCTTCCATATAACTAGTGCATGAATATCAATATTCTCAGTTTGCAACACAAACTTACTCAAAAATCCACAATCCTTGCATTCACCTTTTATACATTGTATTTTGAACT
The DNA here is from genome assembly GCF_030272615.1 of Cryptomeria japonica. Taxonomy (NCBI): domain Eukaryota; kingdom Viridiplantae; phylum Streptophyta; class Pinopsida; order Cupressales; family Cupressaceae; genus Cryptomeria; species Cryptomeria japonica. The sequence continues at coordinate 401,283,416 of NC_081411.1, forward strand.
CATCCGAATCTTCTAATTTATCACATAAAATAGGCTTCACAAATTGTGTTGTACTTGTAGGAATGACTAGATTTGGATTAATTGTTGCCATGAACTTCTTATATGATTGCAAGTGTAGATGAAATTCAACATGATTTTGACAACAATAATTTTCACGTACCTCATTTATGTGTACAAAGCAAGGACGAAATCTCTCAAACATCCTTTGGCAAATCTTTACATCTAAAAATTCTTGCTTGAATGCTTCAAACAATTCACTTTGTGTTGTATCTAAGAAATGTTTTGGATGTGTAATCTTTTTATCATCTTCATCTATCATCTGTATAGTATCCCTTCTATTAGAAGAAACACGAGATTGGTTGGTCCAATAATCAATTATTTGTCTTTTTACATCTTCAAAAATATTGTCTTTTCTAGGAACCCTACAAATATTTACCCAATTATTTTCGATGTTTTCATCCAACATATTTCTCTTCCTAATCTATCTTTGAACAGTTCTTCTAGATACATTCATTAATTGATAAATTGCATTAACTTGTTTTTTATGAGTCAATTCCTTACTAGGAATCATAGTCATCAATGCTCTACGTGCATCACTTAAATCAACACCTTGACTTGTGCTCTCAATACAATTCAATGCTTCTTGTAAATTTTCAATTATAGTTTCTTTTACTAATGTATCACTAGAACTTTTCTTATTACCAACACCCAACAAGTCCAAAACAGATTTCATTTCCCTTTTCCTAAATAGCTTAGCAAATAATTGTGCTCTTCCAACTATTGATTTATTTTAAAAATAATCATCCCACAAATTCTTACAATGCAATTTTAATGTTCTTTCAGGTATCATATCTTTCGATGGAATTTCATTTAAAAGACTATCTTCATCCATTTCCATCAAATTTTTCATACCAGAAAAAAAAAAATCATCCCCTACCTGAGTAGATGTTTCTTGAACATCATCAGGTTGATCTTGAACAACAACAGATTGTTGTTGACTACGTTTTGTATGATCTTTCATCTTATCGTCCCTTTTACGATCATACAACCTTGATCTAGTCCTCTTATTCCCCATTGAAAGAAATATTTAGATCTTCAAAATTTTGTGCTTTGAACCTAAAAACAACACATACAAATATGCATATCTTCAAAATTTAGTGCTTTGAACTAAAAAGGTTATATATCTAATAACTTTTCGTCAGTTCTTAACAAAAAAAATGTAATTAGTGAAATGTATAAATAATTTTGCATTCTTAAACTTAACATGTGTAAATTTCATCCATTTAGATCATTTGACTTGAAGTCCAATTTTTATAATTTAGAAAATGGAAAAATAAGGCTCAAGAAATTTAGGAGCATTGATAAAAAGTAAGAAATTTTAAGTATATACTTCAATTAGATACATTTGACTATATGCAATGTACATATGAACGTGATTTAATAACATTAATTGCTTGAAATCACTTAGCTAATATATATAGAGAATTTGAGTCAAGTATTAAGAAAAATAATATAATATAATTTCCAGTACTAAATAGTGTTGGATATATGGCCAAGAAATGGTTATCGTCGTATCACAGTGACTAAAGAATATGGTTAATCTAAAAAATATTTAATTTCCAAAAAATATCTAATATTGTAAATTAAGCATGATTGAAAAATTAATTTCAAATAATCTACTTGGAAAGGGTAGATGCCTTCCCAAAAAAAAAATCAAAATCTTCACCCCTTTACAAAATTAGAAAGGTTCACCCCTTTTTAATCTTCCTACTCGCTCCAAAATGCCACTTTATTTGAAAACAAAAAAGGATTGTTTGCAAAAATAACTCTTATTATTTTTGCACTTGATTGATTTGGTTTTTTTAATGCAAAAAATAATTCTTTTTTATATGTGGTTCAAGCGACCGGTCGCGTCGGCCTTCACAGTTCCGGCCGGAACTATTTTTGAATTGTTCCGGCCGGAACGTTTTCGACCAGAAAGGCTTATGTGGAATGCCAAATGGCAACCACATCAACAAAAATGATAATTTTCTCAAACTTGTCACTTCAGCAACAAAATTCAATAGGTAAATTAAACTTATTAAAAAAATTTAAAATACCCTTTTTTAGATATCGAAGTCACGATTCTACTCATATAATTTTTTTAATGTTTTGATTACATTTAATATATAAAAAATTAAAAATACTACAACTAGGTATTCTTCTGTTCGATATGAGTCTGCTTTGAAAAACAAACAAAAAATATCAAATCACTTCAAAAAAAAATGGTTCACTAGAAGAGAGAGTCTTCTCCAAAAGGGTATTTTTAGTTTTTGGATTATCATAAATTGAATAGACAAATTATGGTGGGAGACAAAAACTGTCAAATTCTAGTGTATTCGACTTCCAAATGCTATTACAAAGAAAATATACATCAATTTTTTTAATTTTTTTTCATACACTATATAAATATGTGATCTATAACTGATATCAAAATGAGAAAAAAAAAAGTTGATTTACATTTACTTTTGAGGTGGGAACCAAACCCCCTGTTTTTCAGCAATAAAAAAATGGACTTTAAAGCTAAAAAAACATATAAATTATTGAAAAAAAAATTTCAAAAAATAGTAGACTTAAACTTCAACAAATTTTACACATTTCACCAGTTTACATCATCTTGAAATTCAAAATGCAAATGACTCTTTTATGGCGACAAAATTGAATAGTTATTGTTGTGTTAGCCTTTTCCTTTGTAAAAGTGTGACACAGGTTTGTAGTTTTACCCTTTTATACACAAAGATTCTCCTTTTTTGGACTCTTTTGACTAGGCTTCTTCTTAAATCGATGGTAGATGGATTTCTTCATGTGTTTGAGAGAAATTTGAATATGACACATTGATGACTTGGGATCTATCATTTGTTCTAGTAAGCCTTTTGGTCACCAGTAAGGGTTTTACTGGTAGAGCTTTGTTTAAGATCTTTTGATGCATGTGATAAGTGGTGTTAGTGTGGCTTCTAGATGGCTTTCAGGATGTTGTTGGTTATCTTCTTCGTGTTCCAATTTATCGCTGGTTTTGGATTTGGTTTATGGCGACCTATTTTGGGTCTGGTGTTATCAAGGTTATGGACTAGTTTATGTAACGTGTTGGAGTATGTTCCTGATGCATTACTATTGGGATTTAAGAATTGGTTTACATTGATTTCGGCCTAAGATGAATTGGTTGATCATTGGATTGCGGGTATATGTTATGAATTTATTGTATTATCATTTTGGTGGCCAACCTAATTGTTTAGGCACCGGGTTGGTATAAATGTGATGTAAGATCTCTTTGTAGATCATGGGTATATGGTATGGGGGTTATAGATTTATCTGTGTGTGAATAATGTTGTAATCATATATAGAAGGTTTGGTCGATCATAGGTGATCAAATTGGGTTTGTAAGAGAGGTTTAAGGCCTCCGGTATTGAGCTTAATTGGAATTGTACTCAGGCATAGGAGATTATATACTTGCAGTTCACTCTTCTTTCCACATTGTAGTCCGATGTTTTGTATTCAGTGAGGCTCCTTTTTGTGATGAGAAGTGTGCTTTAGGTTGTTGGCCTTCCTGCATGTTCAGGCCCCTCATATTGTAATCACATACTTACTACAAAAGTATTATCTGTTATGGATGGATGGTAATGGTTCTGTGATTTATGCTTATGTTTAATATCTATAACAGTTATTCTGGTATTTGGTTTTTGCATTCTGGTATTAATTTTATGTGTTCCGATAATAAGGTTTTGAATGCCTAAAGTTATGTAATCTAGTTACAACTGATTCACCCCCCCCCCCCCCTCAGTTGTCCTCTGGTTATTTGAGTTGTCTAACATTTCATGGTTTGCTTGATGTAGTATGGTAATTATTAGCTGGTTAATTATTAATTAATTAATTGATTAAATTGATTTATATAGTTTAATAATGTTAAATTAAATTAATAGATTAATATAGTTTATAATAATAAATTAAATAAATAGTTGGTATAATAATTAATAATAAAGTATGGTTAAATTAATATTATTGTTGTTATTCTTACTATTTATTAATTATTGGTGGTGTTTATTTATACCTCTTGATTATTTAATTAATTGGGCTTTTATAATTATTCTTACCTTGGGTTTTGCAATGTTTGGTAAGAAATATATTATTTTGCATTATTCTGATTGGTGGATATTTTCTATATTTTATGCTTCGATTTTCTATTTATTGGCTTCCTGAGTATTCTTTTGCAACTTGGATTTTTGGCTTGTTAAAGATTTGCTTGAGTTTCTGATTCTTCATTTGTTTCATTCCATAACGCAGGGTGCAGGTTGGAGCCCTTTGTTCCTTGATTTCTTAGTTTTTCAGATTTTCAAAGATTGTATACATCATGTCTAATTTTCTTGGGAATATTATATGTAATCTCTTTTCATGGCTTTGATTTAGAAATTAATGGGTTTTGGTTTATTTGCTGCATTTTTGGATTTTGGTATATAGCTATGTGTGCATTGTCGTAAATGCTCAATCTGTGAAAATGTATGGTTTTCCTTTGATCTTCTTATTGTCTCTTATGAAATGATAATGTGTGAGTGTTAATCTATGTATTTTTTACCGTTGTGAAGTTTGGATGCAAGTTTGATTGAGTGATGTTTTGGTTTTGTGAACTTCTGGGAGGTGTTTTGCCTTTGAGTCTGAGATATGATTTTCATTGGATCTCCTTGGTTAAATTTTGTTGTTTGGAATCTTTAGTACCTTCTTGGAACTCCTTTCAATGCATCTTTTACCATCTAAGTTTCGTCATTTATCTCCTTTTATGTTTTGGCCAAATGGGTGTCCGTACTTGTCAATTTTTATGCAATTTTGGATTCTAGTGCAAATGTGCCACATAATGGTACAAATGTGCCATAGGATGGTGAAAATGCACTAAAAGATGGTGAAAATATGTCATAATAGAAAATTTATGCACCACTTCAAGGAATGTATGCGCCAAACTACAGTTTTTAGGGTTTTGACCTAGTTTTGGGTTTGTTTTGAGGTCTATTTGATTTGGATTTGAATTAGAGGCATTTTGAGGGCATGATTGATGTTTTCCAGTGTTGATGAATTAGTTTTAAAATTTATCTTATGGTTTCCTATTGTTTGATGGTATCATTTTGCACTTATGGTATTGCTAGATCCTCTTTCATGTTGATGCACCTTGATAGCGAGGCGATAGTTGAGATTCTTGAGCAAGCAAGTAGGTAGGCCTTGCTGTGAATTGTTTGATTATTTATTGATATATTTTGATGGATTTATGATATCCCTTATTGTGTTTTTTTATCTTCCTAAGGTCTAGGTCAATGCAAGGGGGAGAGTGGGCTTCTTAGTGAGTGACTTGATCACATGGAGTGGGCTGCCATGTGTACCTGGGGTTTAGATCTCTAGGTACCTCACGAGAAGTTTTCCATTGTTAACAAGTGATAACTTAATTAATAATTATTTGGATTGGGTAGATTAATTAATATTAATAAGATAATAAAATTATGTTGGCCCATTTTCCTTGCCCTGCGGTGGAGATCAAGATAGCACTGGGAAGGCCTTGGTGACCCAGGTAAGCTAATCTTCCTCACTCCATAAAGGGAGATGGCTCTGCATGTTCTTTGGGATAACCAGGACTAGTGCCCATGTACCCACATGTTGCATGTGATGACACTCTTTTCCCTACATGTAGCTCCTAGTGCCTTAAGCCTTGTTTTGATGTGTTGCCTCTGGACGTTTCATTTTGGATTTTATGTTTTGTATCCTTGTTTATATTGGTCTTCCTTTGGTTGTTAGGTGTCAGCCTAGATCTAGAGTATGAGTGGGATCTTGTGTCATCCCCTAGAACGGGGGGTAGTTCCTTTGGTTCCACATGGTCGGGTGGTTAGTGCTTTTCAATCATTGGGATGTTCTTCATTGAATTATTTGCGTAGATGTGGATCTCTTATCTCTTTATCTTGGGATGGATGCTTGTAGAAGATTGATGTATATGATTATGACATTTGTAGATATTAATTCATGATGTAATTGTAAACTAGGTGAACATAATTGTGTATCACGTGATATTGGTTTATTAATAGAGAAATGCAAATAAAATGGAATTGGCTCTATGGTTATGGAATTAAGGTTGTACGTTTGGTATCATGTGATAAGTTATATTAGAATTGGATTATGATGTTATATTATGAATAAATTATTTACATGTACTTAGATGCTTGTAATGGACTCATACTTGAAATAGAATGGATTTATGGTATTGTTGTATTAGTTTAGATCCCATGATTATTATCTAGGAGGTAGGTTGATAAGTGAAAGAATCATAAGTAAATAGAATGAAAATAATGTAGGAATTATGATTGATTATTAATATCATGTAGATAATAAGTTATTCATGTGATTGCATTGCAAGATAGGAAAGCTTTGAGATTCTTGTGTTAATGCATTTAGGATTCAAGATAAGGGAAATGATCATGTTAGGAATTTAGATGCATATATAGTACGGATAAAAGATAAGTAAGAATAAATATGTCTATACATTAGTATTGTAATTACCATCATAAATGGATAATGAACATGAAGTTAGGAAATGGATAAGGGTTTAAGCACATTTGGATTTGGTTATAAAATAAGAGGGATGGTATATGTAAGCTTAGTAGTTGAATGTAATTTCATGAATGATCATATATGCTTTGAAAGAATAGCTAATATTGGAGTTAGTATGTTATTGGATCATGGTAGTAATTTTGTTATCATGTTTATGATGTTATGTTATTGCTCATGGTTAGATTAGGGGATGGCGTTGAGATGCCCTAATGAAAGATAATGTTAAGTTGTGTTTATTTCCGCTTGCGTATCGTATTTGGTGATTATGTCCACATTGGAAAAATATGATATTTGGTTAATGAATGTTCATAGCACATGAGTTGTTATTTGTGTTAGTTGCATTAGTTGATGTTTCAAAAAAAAATTATCTCTAGTTGCTTGTTAGTTAGTCTATTTTCTCTAGGGTATTTTAGCAAGCATTACAGCAAGACCATAGGTTAGTAGTTTAGCAAATTTGTCTTCAACAATCATGAACAAGCTACACAAGTGTTAGTGTTAGCACAAAATTCAAAAGATACAATGTACAGATAGAGACATCGTTTTGCAAGAAAAGACATTGTTATACTTGCACAAATGTTGAAGTAGAAGCACAAACACTAACACATAGATGGCGAAGTAGAGGTGAAGATGTCATTTCAGGACTCTATAGAAAATAGTCAGCTAAAAAATAAAAAAATTAAACCCCTAGGAAAAACAATCAAATTGTCAGTTTGGAGACATTGTTCTGTAGTTGGAGATGATGATGCAAAGTCAAAGACCTTGTTCTACAGTTGCAAATGTTGTTTTGCTAACCTGTGCATGTCAACTCATAAAAAAATTGCAAATTTTGTTAGAATTAAGGGATGTGGGTCCCACCAAGCATGCCAAAATGAAGACTATGAAAAGTAAGATGCCAACTAAGAATTAAAATATTAAACTAAATGCAAAACATTAGTATATACCTTCATATCTTATGGATTGAAATTGAAATGGATGCACCCTTATCCATTTGATTTTCTCATGTAAAATTGTATGTGGATGATCTCTAATAACACAACAAAAGCTTTGATGGATGTAAGGGATAATTTGTTCAAATGTATTTGTGGAGTAAACTTGGAATAATAGTGTTATGTGTGTATGGTGAAAATGGATAGCAATAATAATAATATTGAAAGGCTAAATGAATCCAACCACTAAACCCTAGCCTAACAATCAACAAAGATCCACCATAACATATGAAGATTACCTAAGACAATGCAAAATAAAACAAAATCACAAAGATTATACCATCACATGTCCAATAGGGTTTTGATCTCCATTCTTCCTATCTCCATTGATCTTGCTTGATATATATTTGCTCTCAGATTTTTATATGCACAAGAGCTCAACAAAGAACGAAATGTGGTTGCAAGTAGGATCGTAGTGTAGACAAGTCTTCAAGATTAGTCATTAGGCTGAGTGATTAGGTCATTAGGGTTTGATAATGAAGAAAGCATCTTCTTAAATAGAAGACACAATATGAAATGGAGGGTTAAGATTGAGAGGTGTAAAAAGAGAGGTCGGCTAGGATTAGAGGGTAGGTAAAAGAAATACCAAAATAATGAAAGAGGTAGGTAGTGTAGGAATTAAGAGATGAATGACATGTGTCATGTGTAGAAAAAGCTAATGAATTAATTAAATAAATAAAGATTTATTTAATAAATAGAAGAAGTATGATAATTAAATAAATAAAAATATTTATTTAATTTAGGAAAAGGATAATTTAAATAAATAAATGTATTTATTTAAATGAGAAATAAGGCTAGAAGAGGATAAATGAATTAATTAAATAAATAAAGATTTATTTAATTAATAGAAGAATTAGGCTTAGATAATTAAATAAATAAAATATTTATTTAATTAGACATGACAATTTTAGGTGTCTACATTTTGCCCCTCTTTGAGACAATGCGGCTTGTCGCGTTGTTTCAAAGAAGATAAGATGAACTGATACAGAGTTGCCCCAGAATGGGAATGATATGCCCCCTCGAGAGATTGGATGAAAATGTCTGGAAAGATCCCAGACAATCTCTCGATAAGAAAGAAAGGCTAGAATGGATTGACCGGATAAAGTGACAAAGTCACGGGATAAAGAAGACTGACTCGGGAAATGAAAGCGAGGGGTAGTCTATAAGATAGACCACGGGGGAAAATACATCCTCATTGTCATCCACACCCTTATGAGATCACAGTGCAGAGCGAGAAAAGAGCAGCAGCAGTCAGCAGCGATGGCCTTCGTTCATAGATTCGACCGCGTTCGCCGATTTCAGAGGCCGGCAGAGGCAGGAGAGCCGGTAAGTACCACCAAATCTCCTCGTACTTTCACGCATTTCAAGTTTTTGTCATTAATGCTTAGTAGGTAGCAATAAATGCGCTAGGAATAGGGTACCAAAAAAAATGCAAAAATGCGCAATCGCATCTGTGTCGGTGCCAGGCGTGTCTGTGTCCAACAGGCGCGTCTGTGTCGGTTCCAGGCGCGTTCACGTCTAGGACCGCGTTTGCATTGATTGCAGGCGCGTTTGTGAATTTTAGAGGCGTTTATGTCCTGTAGGGGCGTTTAGGTTCTAGAATCGCGTTTGTGCAAGATGTAGGCACGTTTGTGTCCAGAAAGCGCGTCTGTGTTGCAGAAGCGCGTTTGTGCAGTCTAAAAGCGCGTTTATGAGTTTAAAGCGCGTTTGTGTGTCAAAATGCATGGTTTTGGTCTTCTAGGTCAAATCGACAGTTCTATGATGAACATACGCTGTCGATTGGATAAGCTGCTGAGAGGATACACTCAAGCAGGTCCTCTAAGAAGACTAGGATAGATCAAGGCACTTTGTGATGAACAATGAGTACCAAGATAAAGTACTTTGTGATGAACAGGGAGTACTAAAATATGAGCAGCACTTTGTGATGAACAGGGAGTGCTAAATGTGAGTAACACTTTGTGATGAACAGGGAATGTCACACACGTAGTACTTTGTGATGAACAGGGACCACTACTAGGATAGATAGCAACACTTTGTGCTGAACAGTGAGTGTCACTAGGATAGATAACCATATGCATTTAGATAGCAAGCAGCATTTTGTGATAAACAGTGAATGCCACGATAACTGACATGATTGATTGTGTGACTGCAGGAGTATCTGCCTATGTTAGAGTCACGGGAGAGATTCTCGTCTACACAAAGACTGCGACTAGAGTTGTCGTTTGAGGACAGAGCTGCTATTGAGGAGATGGGCCTCAGACATGTACTGTATGTGCCTGAGTTTCGGGCAAACATGGGTTTGCTGACTGCGCTGGCGGAGAGATGGCACTCCGAGACCTGTACATTCCACTTACCGATGGGGGAGATGATAGTGACCCTTGAGGATGTCTATACGATTCTGCATATACCGATCAATGGAGAGCTGATTCCATATGATCGAGATGGAGACAAGGAGGCATTGAGATGGGTATTTCAGGACCCTGGATTGGAGATGAGAGTAGGACATGTGGCATGGGATACCATGACCGCGACAGGTTTAGCTTTACCAGCTGTGATCGGAGGAGCCATCAGTGGGTTCTTGTGTCCTGACAGGGCTACACGGGGATTGGCAGTGGGCTGGGGAGGAGCATTGGAGATACTGGTGACTGAGCACACCAGATATGCATGGGGGCCATGTGTCCTGGCACATCTATATTATGAGTTGCATCAGTTCGTCTACCATGGATCAGTTGGCTTGGGTTGCGGAGTGACACTGTTACAGGTGTGGGCATATGAGCATCTGCCTATCACACGGCCGATCCACTTCAGAGGCAAAGGGCATGGACGGAGCTTTGTACACCTATACGATATGATCACGTCACAGCCTCGGATTGGCAGGTTGGAGCACTGGAGGCGTGTGATAGATGATATCGATGTGGTCATCTGGAGGCCGTACCTGGGGTGCAAGGAGTGGGAGGATGATGTAGTGGAGCTGCCATATACATTCAGGAGTAGATATCTAATTGGGCGGACGCCCTACATTTTGGAGAGGCAGCTGGTAGACAGGGTTGGCAGATAGTTCGGCAGGATCCAGAGGATGCCACGAGGCTCGGGTATGTATGCCCATACAGTCAGGGATCAGGCACAGTTCGGGCCATTGTTATCATATGATTAGGCCGTCACACAGCTGACAAAGATGATGCCATTACCCTGGGATATGTGGCCGGAGGTTGAGGATGCAGGCATGGATGCAGAGTACTCCGCGTATTGGGCAGAGCATCCGTTTCCGCGGTTGACAGATCTGGGAGAGCTGCTGGAGGGAGAGGTTGGAGGGGATGATGATGATGATGGTGGAGGGGATGGAGGCCGAGGCCGACGGAGGCGGAGGGGAGTAGTGGGGGAGAGGAGAGTGGCACCTCGGAGAGAGGGAGGACAGGAGGGACCAGCCCAGGTGGTGGTGAGGGGTCGGGGTGGATTGCCCCTGCAGGTACCAGCAGCACAGGGACAGAGGCAGGGACAGGTGCAGAGATAGGTGCCAGTACAGGCACAGGTACAGAGATAGGTGCAGGTTCCTCGGCATGTACAGAGACAGGCACTGGTTCAGGCACCGAGACAGGTACAGGGGGAGGCACAGGTATAGGCACCCGCAGAGGGAGAGCCACAGGCAGAGGCTGAGGGTGGAGATCTTGAGGAGGATGAGCTGCTAGAGCTGAGAGAGATCTGCCAGGGCCAGGCAGACGAGATCCAGGAGTTGGAGTGGGAGAGGGATCGTCTCAGGATCAAGCTCCGGGATATAGAGTGAGAGAGGGATCAGGCCATCCAGCGATATACTGAGGCTGAGACAGCTCTGAGGGCAGGGAGGCCGGCGGCAGAGGACACAGGGGTAGGCTACGCATATGTCTTGCGAGCCAGAGAGGAGATTAGCTACTGGAGAGACCTGTACTATGGTGCAGTGCCAGCGGATCAGCGGGCGAGGAGCTTCCATAGACCATCGCGGACAGCGACGGCTACGGGAGGGAGTCGGAGGAGGCAGGCATCTAGTGGTGGGGTCATGGGTCCTCCACCACCACCAGATAGGCAGGGTGATCCTGGAGCGGGTCCTTCTATAGCTCAGCGTCCATCGAGGCCATGCGGCTTCGAGGGAGGGAGTTCATCATAGCCATAGAGGGCTCCCCTTTGTATCAGTATATGTACCATTTTTGTATTGTAGACACCTGCGGGTGATTTTGTAGCCATATGATTCTTTTGACATCATTGTATCATGACACCTTTGATTATATATGAGATATGATTCATTTTTGCGGCAGCTATATGCATGTGTACCTTATGTGATGCTTATATGATGGAATGCAATATTTTTTTTGTTCTTTTATGTTGTATATGTGATGCATGATGCAAATGTGAATGTATGTAATGCAAATGATAATGCAAATGATTATTTACATGATGAAAATGTAAAATGTGCTAACATGTATTGTATGCAGGATGTGATGCAATTGTGATATCTATATGTATGTATGAAATGCATATATGTGGTGATGCAGGTGTAAACTATATGAAATGCCAATATTTTTGGTGTGTCATTATACTCAGTCATGTGATAGCGGGCTACGCGGACTCGAGAAGGACGATGGAAGTCAATCAAGAAAGGGGGATGGAAGACAGAAGATATGAATGTGAAAGAGCTTCTTGTGCGTTATCATCATTGAGCTTTATTATGGCAAAATAGGTTATGACAATCGAGGCATATGTTCGACCTAGAAAGTCATTGTACCTGTTTGCATGGAGATAAGACAGTCATAAACAAGGAATGCCCCAGTTCATACTAGACTCACAGTGTCCTCATATCCTTGGACAAGTCATAGCATTACTAAGAGACAATCCACAGACAGCAAATGCAAATAGGTGATGATACCCCATCCTCGCCTTTCTAGTCAAAGACATCCTGGAGATAGAATCTCTAGTCAAAGACATCCTGGAAAAGCTAAAAGACATGTCACCAAAAGATAAAATCAAAAGAAAACCAAGACTCGACACCAACATCCACTGTAGTCCTCAAGTTTAGTGTCTCTTGTCACTTGTATAAGTCTTATTTGATTATGGTCACAATGTTTACTTTCACAGAAAGGATAGATAGCACCGAACCATAATGTTGTCTGAGTCTGTTGAAAGATTTGATTTGTTGAAGCCCATTGTTGCTGTTGTGTCTCATCTGAAACTGACTGAATCCATGAAACTGATACTTTATTGCGGAGAAGATGAAACTTTATTGCGGATCTGTGATGCAGATGTTTCTTTATTGCGGATTGTGCGCGAATAGACTGAAGAAAGCTGGAAGAAACTGTACTCCTCAAAACATGTGATGTTCTCAGTTCCACACCCATCACTAGACGTAGGATTTTGCCTTAGCCACAGATAGGATCTGATTTATTATGGATGGAAAGGGATGTGAAAAGGGAGATTTATTATGAATGGCTAACCAATCTTAGGTAGATCAATGACAAGCCATGATGGGAATGGGTAAGTTTATTGTGAGTGAATAGGTTGTGAGTGTGTGCAAAGTGAAGGATGAAAGTGAATCCTAAAGGAGGGAGGAGCAATGTCTCTACGCATGGCGATGTTGACCCAGTTTTCACCATGGTACTTGCCCAGGGCGCCACCAAAGTGGTTTTCACCATTGGACGAAATTATTTCTCTTTACTTTTTTTGATTTTTCAGTTTTTTTGTGGTATATGGAAATTTTTTGATTTTTTTTTTTTTTGTATTTTTGAATTAAGATGTTCTGAAAAGCTATGTGTAGAACCTGCGAAGGTGCATGCTATTGATAGGATCCTCCAAAGGTTCACCTTCTGTAGTTGAGAGCTGATATGCCCCAGATCCATATACCGCTGTGATGATGTAAGGACCAAGCCAGTTTGGTTCGAATTTTCCCTTCTTATCTCTGTCTTGCTGATTCTTGGGGTTCTCTCTGAGGACTAAGTCACCTACCTCAAATGTGCGAGGCTTCACCTTGTGATTGTAGCTGCGACTCATTCTTTGTTGGTAAGCCTTGAGATGATTAAAAGCAATGTGTCTTCGTTCATCCAGCAGTTCTAGTTCTTGTAAGCGAGAGACCCTGTAATCTTCATCGTTGATTATGTTTCTCAAAGAGACTCGTAAAGAAGGTAACTCGACCTCAATAGGCAAGATGGCTTCAGCGCCATAGACAAGTGAGTAAGGTGTAGCTCCTGTAGGTGTGCAGACACTTGTGCAATAGGCCCAAAGTGCAGGATTAAGCTGGATATGCCAGTTTCGGCCAGCGTCGTCGACTGTCTTTTTGAGGATTTTAAGAATTGTTTTGTTAGACGCCTCAGCTTGGCCATTACCTTGGGGGTAATATGGTGTGGAGAAACGATGAGAGATATGGAAGCGCTCACAGAGTTCCCGAACATCCTGATTTTTGAAGGGACGCCTGTTATCAGTGATAATGGAAGTGGGAATACCATATCGGCAAATGATGTAGTTCAGGATGAAGGTAGCGATTTGTTTCCCTATAACTTGTGTGAGAGGCACGGCTTCAATCCATTTTGTGAAATACTTTGTAGCTGTGATAATGAATTTATGACCATTGGAAGAAGGAGGGTGAATCTTGCCTATGAGATCGAGTCCCCACTGACAAAAGGGCCAAGGAGATGCAAGTGGCTGTAGTTCTTGTGCTGGTGCATGTATGAGGTCTCCATGAATTTGACACTGCTTACATTTCTTGACAAACTGATATGAATCTCTTTCCATAGTAGGCCAGTAATATCCAATCCTGATGAGTTTCTTGGCCAAGGTAGGACCACTAGTATGTGGACCACATATCCCTTCATGCACTTCTCATAACGCAATCTGAGCTTTGTCACTTTCTAAACATCTAAGAAGGGTGCCATCTAGACCTCGTCGGTATAGGATATCAGCTAGAATGATGTATCGAGAAGATTGGTGAATGAAAGTGCGGCGTTGGTTGTTCGATAGATCGGGAGGTAAGATATTGTCGCGAAGGTATGTGAATATGGAACCATATAACTGGGATTCAAGACCAACAACGCATATCATTTCAGTAGGAGTGATCTCGTATGAGGGAACCAGCAGGTTGTCTACCAAGAACTCATAGCAGGTCTCATTCTGCGGTAGATCAATTAGTGAAGCAATTGTAGCCATGGCATCTGCAGCACGATTCTGTTCTCTTGGTATCTGCTCAAAATTTATCTTTATGAAGTGTTGTTTCAAATTATCTACCAATTGTTTGTAAGGCATTAGTTTTTTGTCTTTTGTTTGGTAATCATCAGTTGCTTGACGGATGACCAGTTGAGAATCCCCAAAAACACGAAGTTCTTGGATCTTCCATTGAACTGCAATTCTTAATCCAGTTGTTAATGCCTCATACTCCGCTATATTGTTAGTGCAAGGAAATGATAAGCGGTATGATTTTGGTATAGAATCACCCTGAGGAGTTATAAAGAGAATACCCGCTCCTGCTCCATGCTGTGTGTATGAGCCATCAAAGTATAGTTGCCATGGCTTTGCATGTGATATTGTCAAAATTGCTTCATCTGGAAATTCTGACTGTAGAGGAACATCATCTATCATGGGAGCATATGCTAATTGATCTGCGATTGCTTGTCCTTTTATTGCTTTTCTATCCACATACTCGATGTCGAATTCACTCGGGATCATTACCCATTTGGCCAGCCGCCCAGTAAGTGTAGCTTTGTTGAGAAGATATTTTAGTGGATCAATTCATGCAATCAACTTAGTTTTGTGAGTGAGCATATAATGTCGTAATTTTTGTGAAGCCAAAATGTGTATGGTGAAAATGGATAGCAATAATAATAATATTGAAAGGCTAAATGAATCCAACCACTAAACCCTAGCCTAACAATCAACAAAGATCCACCATAACATATGAAGATTACCTAAGACAATGCAAAATAAAACAAAATCACAAAGATTATACCATCACATGTCCAATAGGGTTTTGATCTCCATTCTTCCTATCTCCATTGATCTTGCTTGATATATATTTGCTCTCAGATTTTTATATGCACAAGAGCTCAACAAAGAACGGAATGTGGTTGCAAGTAGGATCGTAGTGTAGCCAAGTCTTCAAGATTAGTCATTAGGCTGAGTGATTAGGTCATTAGGGTTTGATAATGAAGAAAGCATCTTCTTAAATAGAAGACACAATATGAAATGGAGGGTTAAGATTGAGAGGTGTAAAAAGAGAGGTCGGCTAGGATTAGAGGGTAGGTAAAAGAAATACCAAAATAATGAAAGAGGTAGGTAGTGTAGGAATTAAGAGATGAATGACATGTGTCATGTGTAGAAAAAGCTAATGAATTAATTAAATAAATAAAGATTTATTTAATAAATAGAAGAAGTATGATAATTAAATAAATAAAAATATTTATTTAATTTAGGAAAAGGATAATTTAAATAAATAAATGTATTTATTTAAATGAGAAATAAGGCTAGAAGAGGATAAATGAATTAATTAAATAAATAAAGGTTTATTTAATTAATAGAAGAATTAGGCTTAGATAATTAAATAAATAAAATATTTATTTAATTAGACATGACAATTTTAGGTGTCTACATTATGAATTATGAATTTTGTGGTTAAATGAGCAACATAAGCATGTAAATGAAGTAGATTATTTATGAAGGGAGGAGACTCCAATTTATAGATTTTTGAGTTTGAAATGGACGGTTGAGATTGAGAGTTGATGAAGGGTTAGGATTGAGTGTGAGAAGATGAGGTGGCTTGGATGGGACAAGTGGAGGCTCAAGAGATTTTCCATAAAGGCTTTCTTTGTCTCCACACTCCACATGGACATGGGGAATAGGGACAAAGTACACAGGGAGGAGGAATAAGGAATTAAAATTTCCTTGGGAAGAGAATTATGGGGAGAATAAAAGAATTTAAAATTCCTTGGGTAGACAAAAGTGAGTGGCATTTAAGGTTGTGTGAAGAAGTGGAGATGTCAATTATGACATATAGTTGATTTATTCCTAGTCTGGGAGATTAGGAATGTGCAAATGATTAGTGAGGGTGATTAGATTAGATAATGAGGGATTAGAGTCCAAGTGGGAAAATATGGAGGATGTGATATGTGGAGAGATGAAGAGGAGGGAATTTTAAATTGAAGAAAATGATAATGAAGATTGGGCTTTTATTAATTATCATGATGAAGGGGATTAATAGGAGGATTTGTAGGAATCAAGATGTTAGCTAATTAATTAACTAATTGGGATTAGCATAAATATTGAAGTGTTTGGCCAAGGTTGGGAATTAAATCAAATTTAAGAAGAATGAGGGATTATATAATTAATTGATAAATTGATTATATGGCTATGAAGACAAAATTAATTAAATATAATTTAATTAATTTCAAGAAGAATAAAGGGCTAACAAAATTAATTAAATTAATTATGTGAGGAGAGATAATTAAATAAATATTAATTTAATTAATTTTAGGTGTCTACAACTACATATTTTTCCAATGTTATGTTAGGAGATAGATCTTGAATAAAGTGCATAAAATATTTTTGCCAACAAATATGTTGATGATCAAGATAAGCTCCAAAAGAATGAGGATCTAGAGAGATTGATATACTAACATGTTTATCTTGCCCCCCTTGCACTGAAGTATCCTTATGAGAAGAATATAGTATCATGTTTCTCTTCAATCTTCCTCTCCATTAGAGAGATCATTGATAGGAGTATTCACTCTTTCCTCATTAAAATTGACACCCTAGGAGAGGTACAAGTGTTAGTCTTCTCAATGTTATCTCTAAGAGAAATACCATGTATAGAAGGTAAGGTGTCATTAAGGAAGGTGTTTATGATATCATCCTCTTCCTCTAGGATATCCGTATGAGTGTAATACCCTAAAAATGGTCATCTAAACCATGAGCCCTTAATCTCGACAACATCACCAAGGTCCTAACCAAAGGTAATTAAATTAATCTTGAGCACATAATTAATTTCTTAAATCACCAATGTCACATGGCAAATTAATCAACCAATTATTAAATATTTATTTAATTAATTGATCATTTCAAGTAAATCATTTTTAAACAATTATTCTATTTGTTTTATTAAATATCCTAGTATATTTAATTAAATAAATCAATTTGCCATTAAATCATCAAAAAAAGGAATTAATTGACAAAAAATAATTAAAAATTGAGAAAAGAAATCAAATGGAGATAATCTTGAAAATCAAATTAAACATTGATAAATAATCTCAAAGAAAGAAATTAAAACATTTAAATATCAAAATTGAATGAAATAGAGAATAAATCAGTTTTTTCTGATTTTATCTTAATTTTAGTTCAATTTCTTTTAAAACTGAGAAAAGCAGGCAATCACATCAATTCACCTGGATTGTGCTTCCTCTTGTAAAATCTTGACTGCTCATCACCATTTGATCTCAGCCATTGGTTTCTTTCTGAATTTTCTATAAATTTAGGCTCTCATCTCTCATTGAAGGATTCTAGAGAATATATCATTATTATGATGTTTTTTCTCTAGGTTCATTGAGACTTTGCATTGAAATATTACATATTAGTTATTGCATCCTTATTAAATCATCTAGCTTAATATTGCTTAAATCATCTTAGATTAATCTTGCATATCTAGCTTAAATCTTTCATATCTAGCTTAAATCTTGCATTCATTTAGCTCAAATTCATGCTCGTATAGATTAAATCTTTCGTTTAGGTGTTGTCTAGTCACTAGTATTGCATATAAAAATCTAAGAGCAAGACTAAACTCACATCTACTAGAAGGCAATAGGTCATTTTGTGATGGTTTATTATTCATTGTTGATTGATTTACTAACCATTCATATAATGACTTAATTGAAGTGTTGTATATTCTAGATTAAGATACAAGTCCACTTTTCACACACACATTTTTGGCGCCCACCGTGGGGGTCAAAATTCAATCCTTCGGCCTCAAAGTCACTTTTTTTTATCTTTCAGATCTCGTCTGTACAATCTCTACTAAATATCATACAAGTCTACTTCATCATATGACATTTTGTCAAGACCTGTGTTTTATTGCGCGAATCTGAAAAGGAGCTCGTACGAGTTTCTGCTCTGATTGTTTGACTCTGTGTTTTATCGTTCAGGCCTGTGAGAATACTCGTTGCGAAAAGGTATAATCTATCGTAAGCATTTTTGTTTTATCATTTCAAAAATAGTATACTTTTCAGGGTTTTTTCGTAAATTGAATTTAGATTTTGCTAACACTGACACTAACCCTGTTCTGTCTTCTGTTTGCTTGAGATTTTTATAGCCTAACTAATTTTCTTGCAGAATGCTTATCAGAGATTTTATCAATCAAACATACACCTGTCAAAGAATCAAAAACAAAATGACTACTAATGCATTGGTTTTGCAGGTTGCTTAAAGAAAATCGACCAAACTTCATGTATTCTTTAAAGTTCAATTTTTTTAGGCACTTAAATTTCCATTTGGTAAAAGAACAAATTTTTCTTTTGTGTTTTTAGAAAAATCAAAGAGGTGGGAGAGTATGCTCTTATCTTTTACAGATTATCAGAAATCTAGACCCTCAAAGATTTTTCTAAATTTTGAGATTTGTATACCTTTAGCGGGCCTGTCACAGTGGGAAAAAGTAATCACCCCGTGAGAATGACCTAAGTGAGTACAACTAGACCTGAGCATTCCCAATCACTATAATAAATAGGCCTCTGGTAATTAAAGTCTCAGAGGACGGGATTATTTGATTTTTCTCTTTCAGATCTCTCATATCAAGCATTTTGTAGGGTCTCGCAGTCTCAATCACATTTATGTGACTATAGCTTATTTCGATACCTTGTTGGGCTATAGGCCTCAATCATGCTTGCATGACTTCAAGGGGTAATTTCAAACAAAATTCTTGACTAAGAACCATAAGATAGAAGCTACCCAGTTCACCTCTGAAAGGGGGATAATCTTTGTGCAAGAGAGATAGTAACTCTCCCGAGACACTTGCCATATCGTACCCCCATTAGCGTTTTGATTCGGCTAATACAATGTTGAGAATCCATTGCGTGAGAATCAACGACCCTATTCTGATTAGCTATTGGGTGTGTACCTAAGTCAGCAAGCAAAGGTTTTCTTCTCTAAGCCAATTTCCGTAGGGTTAGTGTGCTATGATTGAAGTCATTATATATATCTTGCATGTTTTCTGTGTTTTCATCCCTGAAACTAAAACAAAAACTAAAATACTAAAACTAGAGAAAACAAATCAAACAAATCAAAAACTTAGTGATAAAACTATGTCCGTGTCCAAAACTGGTCTCTGTCAGTCATCAAAACATCAGTCTATATCCAAAAAATGGTCTCTGTCAATCATCGAACCATTAGTCTGTATCCAAAAACTAGTCTTCATCAGTCATTCAAAAACTCTGCCTGTCAGAATTTCATTTATGTCTAGTCCTTTGTCGTACGAGTCTGCTAAATTTTCGTCTTACTACATACCTATTGTCGTACTAGTCTTCATTGATCTTAACAGTTTATCATCTAGCTTTGTAAAACTTGTCGTATGAATTTGAAAAAATGTCATCTGGTCTCTTACAGTCCGTCGTACGAACATAAATCATAGTTAGTAGATTATCATCTAGACTCTGCCCAACTGTCATACGAAATCAGGCAGCAAGTCATACGAAAACCTGTCTTCATCATCTGTAAACTGCTAAACTATCATCTGGGTCCGCAAACTTTGTCATATGACTTCCTGATCTTGTCATTCAAAATTGCACAGATCAGTCTACAACAAGCGTAAAACTAGTTATCATAATTCTAAGCATAAAAAATCTCGATAGTGCACCCCTGACATTGCGTTGCATGATTTTGTTGATCATCTTCTAGCTAGTTCAATCAACATCTTATCAAACCTAATTTAACTTAGATAACGTCTTACATAGGATAGATCGTTTCTGAAACCAGAACAAATCTTAGATACTTCTCTCAAATCACTATGTTAAACAAACAACTAGCTTCAATTTGATCTTGACTTCTGCACCACATCTAGCGCTCGATCCCGTCGGTTGTAAATGCCTGCTCAAACTAGAAGTTCTCACAACAAAGATGACAAAGGTAAAGGAGTATCCTTTTCATCAAATGACAATCCATTCTTTGTAGAAGAACTCGTCCCAAATAAACCTTCATCATCACAAATACCATTTTTTGATCTACCATTTTTTTATCAGCCCCTATCTCCCACCATGTCCGGAGAAAGGCAAGAAAGACAAGCTACTAAAGGCAATAATTATGACAACCTCAGCAACCATGCTACTGATAAGGATTCCTCATCAAATGAATTTGTATTCTTTGAACCTACAAAAACTATTATAAATAAATGTCTAAATGATAAACATTTCCAAAAATAAGATGAAGATCATCATGTCTAGAGAAAAGGAATTGAGCATTTTCTAGAGCTAGCAAAGCAAGGCACTAAACTTCCTATTAATTATGACATTGAAACCATCATCACTAAAGAGGAAGAGACATCTTTAGTGTTGGTAAACAAACAATTACAAGCATTACAAACAAAAATCACAGAACTGAAAAACAAGGATAAAACATCAAAGTAATATTCTCTAGACATGATATGCCCATTTCCATTTGACAAAAACCTCTACATGCCTCCATTTTCTTCAAGAGTGGAGATTCCCAAGTTTGACAAATATGATGGGAATGCAGATCCTCCAGACCATGTCAGAGAATTTTGTGCTTTATGTATGGAATTCATGCACAAACAAACATAACTCATGTGCCTCTTCCCGAGAAGTTTAGGAGGACAAGCTATGCAATGGTTTTCAAGCCTACCTATGGGAATAATTTGTTTTGAGGAATTAATCCAATTATTTCTACAACAATACTCCTATAACATTCATCATCCAGACACTATGATTGAGCTTTGCAACACTAAATAGAAAACAGGAGAACCTTTTCTCACCTTTTTCCATTGTTGGAGAAAGATGTTCTCTAGATATTCACGACCTATTCTAGATTATGAGAAGATAGATATCTTTGTCAATAAACTGATCCCTGAATTGAAATATAGTATCCAAATGCAAGTGTATCCTTCATTCAACAAAATGGTAGATAGTGTCCTCAGAATGGAATATGTGCTCATAAAGAAAGGAGATATATCACTTTGGAAATAAACATTGCAAGGTTCTAGTTCTAAAGAAAAGAACAAATATTGGAAATACGACAAAGATAACAATAGAAATGTTGTTAATGACGGAGTGGTAGACACTGTTCAAGCAAAATCAAAATCCACAATATTTAACCTGGCTAGTGGCACACAAGCACTCAAAGTGGCTAAAACTACAGCAGAAAATCCTCCAAAAAAATCAAAAGAATGGTTTAAAGAGAAACTTTGGCTTTCAAAGCCTATACATGATTTTAATCCTCTAGACAAATCATATGAATCAGATTTTAAAGCTTTATTGGCAAATGACCTGATAACATTGCTAGACAATTCTAGACCATATAATCCAGAAGTTAAACCCAAATGGTGGAGAGAAAACGAATACTATGAATACCATCGAAACAAGGGTCATACCACAAACAACTGCATGAGGCTCAGACATGAAATTCAAGATCTCATCGACGCTGGCAAAATAGTTGTTAGAAATCACATGACTAATGCTGATCACAAGGCTTTTAAAGATCCCTTACCTACTTATGAACAAGGCGATTCCTCAAATCCAAGGGAGTTGCTAAAGTCAATTACACCTACACTAACAATTACAACATGATCAACATGATTGAATCTTCCCAACCTGAATATTGCAATATGATCATAATCAAAGATAAACAAAAGCAAGCACAAACTGCCAATTATGTCGTGACCCGTGCTCAAAAGAAGGTTACTCTCCAAGGAGCTAGTTCCTCAACTTCTACTCAAACAACATCAAATCTACCAACTTCTTTAAACAGACAAACAGATACAATCAAAGCTAAATCTAAGCAGTCGGCTTCATCATCCTCTCTTGGTTATAGCATCGTCGAACAATTGAAAAGAACTAACACTCAAATCTCCATTTTAGAACTGCTTAAGATCTCTTATGCTCATAGAGAGATCCTGGACAAAGCTTTGCTCACTACTAATATTCCTAAAGATTTAGATGTAGGTCAGTTTCAATCTATGGTGGGTCACCTTACTTCACCTCAATAACTCACTTTCTCTGAGGAAGATGATAACTCACTGAATCACCCACATAACCAAACATTACACATCAAAGCTATGATCCATAAACACCGAGTTAAACATGTTTTGATAGATGAAGGTTTTGGGTTGAATATATGTACCTACAATCTACTGACACAACTGAGATTTTCTTAAAATGCCATTGATCCAACAAAGAAAATAACAATCAAAGCTTATGATGAAGAAGAAAGAACCTCTAAAGGTTTGGTACTATTACCAATCAGGGTAGAACCTGTGGAAAGAGATGTTATCTTTAAGGTGCTCGACCTTCCTCTTTCATACAATATCTTACTGGGTAGGCCATGGATTCACGAAATGAAAGCAATACCATCTACATATCATCAGTGCTTGAAATTTTCTTACAATGGAGTTGAAGTCAGTATTCCTGCTGATACAAGCTATACCTATAATGCATTCACGTAGAGTGTTGATGCTTTTGTTCCTCATAATAGAGCAGCCTCTATGGCTGAAAGTTCATAAACTTTGTTGAAAGATTTAGAAAAGAAATTGAAAATCACAAATACTGGCATGGATGGATACAAAATAGAACCTATACTTTTACTAATGTCTCTTCCTCCATTGCCAAGATAGTCGAGAAAACCATCAGAGGTTGTGAAGCCACAAAATTCAACTCCAAATGTCATTTATGATGGTCTCTTTATACAGTCCTCTACTTCCCTTGCAGATGAAATAGAAGAGGATGATGTTCTCAAATGGATTTTCAAAGAAGATAGTATAAACAAAGAAATACGACATTGTGAAATTTCCCTGACACAATATGGTCCAGGCTATAAGATGATTCAATGCATGGGATATTCAGGTACTAGTCCTCTGGGCAAGCATCAAGAAGCTATTGTTGAACCTATTCAACTACAAACTAAGTCTGCAAATGATAAAGCTGGACTCGGATACAATCCAAGAAAATCATCATATCAGAAACATACTTCTCACCATCAACCTAAGTAGAGGAAAAAGATACTACCTTCAACATCACAGGAAATCAATGCTCAGCAACTCAGGAAGAGTATGAAAATGAACAAGAAGAATCGGCAATCAGGAGAGAAGAAGCAGTTGGTATGAAAGTTCCAATTGTTTGCACCATTGAACGTTCTAGTTGTATATACAAGTAGAAAATAAGTAGATGATTCAGAAACTGACTCGAATGAGTATGAATGGGGTCCATACCATCTCTCAGATACATCTACTAAATATTAACATGCACTTTGATAATCGTGTTGTAACTCTTCTTGGTCTCAAGACACCTACGCATGGTAGTTTTCTGGAACTTGACTTTTTGGTTTGAAGTTATGATGATAATACTGTGAACTCCCTTGAACCTCTTCAAACTTTATCCTTGATACATCTTGAACTGATTGATTGTACTCTTTACAACTAACCTTTGAATATACCCACCTTCACCAATGACTACACATTAGCCTGCTATCTTAATGCAGTTAAACCAATGAACTCTTCCACCAGTGAGAAAAGTGAGAACATGAATGAGATAGACATCAAGCATCTCAGTCGCAAAAATCATAAAAAGAAAAATAAAAGTTTTGATGACGAAAACCACACTATGGCAATGTCAGAACAAAGAAAAGTAAAAATCAAGGACGTAGCTAAGGGTGAAAACCTCTCCGAGGCACCTGAGGGTGAGATACTTGATATGCTACCAAGTCACTTCCAAGAAAGGTCTTCAATTTTCATTGAACCAACTCAACCAATAAATGTTGGAAGTCAAGAGATGCCACATATCATTCATTTAGCTCAATCATTATCAATAGAAGAGTTAAAATATTTTAGCAACCTCTTTTTGAAAAACAAGATCAACTTTGCATGGACATACTCCAATATGCCAGGACTAGATCCTGATCTCATCATGCATCATCTCTCTATTTAATTCTCACATTAACTCAAATTTTAATCATCAACATTAATCTTTGTGCTCAAATAACTTATCATCGCTTAAAAAAAATTAATTAGTCACTGTGCAACCCTCACTATCTTTTGATTTCTCTCCCAAGGGGGCATACTCATGACCTCAAAGTTGAGAATTTCTTTCAAAAATCTTCGTTACAAGTCGAGAAGCTAAGCTTCATCAAATCAATCTCTAGGGGCATATCAGTTTCATCAATCAAATCAAGTTGATATTGTCTTTGTCTGAATCAGTCTCTTAACATTAATCAGTTCCATCACTTTTTATCAAGTTGATTATTCGTTTAAACTCAATCAAGGGTTTAAAGAGTATCTTCGATCACACACTCAATCTAAGCAAGTGTTCAGTTTCATCGTATCAAATCAAGCTGGATAGTTTATCTTCGCTCATCATGTCTTGATCCATCAAGTTCAAGACCAATTTTTCTCTCCGCTCACTGTGTCTAGTTCAATCAAGTTCTAGATCAGTAAGATCCACTTCTTGGTCCATCAAGTTCAAGTTCGATATCTTTTCTCTTCATCAATCCTAGTTCAATCAAGTTCGGGATTGGTATCTCTTTAATCAACTCTGTTCAGTTTCATCGCTTCAAAATAAGTTGAATACCTCGCTCTTCATCTAGTTCGTGATCAATCAAGTTCAGAATTGGTATCTCCTAGACATCAACTATTCTTTAAACAATGTGTTGCTCGCACATCAATTCAAAGAGGGGAAAATGTAATACCCTAAAAATGGTCATCTAAACCACGAGCCCCTAATCTTGACAACATCACCAAGGTCCTAACCAAAGGCAATTAAATTAATCTTGAGCACACAATTAATTTCTTAAATTACCAATGTCACATGGCAAATTAATGATCATTTCAAATAAATCATTTTAAAACAATTATCCCATTTGTTTTATTAAATATCCTAGTATATTTAATTAAATAAATCAATTTGCCATTAAATCATCAAAAAAAGGAATTAATTGACAAAAAATAATTTAAAATTGAGAAAAGAAATTAAATGGAGATAATCTTCAAAAATCAAATTAAAGATTGATAAATAATCTCAAAGAAAGCAATTAAAACATTTAAATATCAAAATTGAATGAAATAGAGAATAAAACAGTTTTTTCTAATTTTATCCTAATTTTAGTTCAATTTCCTTTAAAACTGAGAAAAACAACCAATCACATCAATTCACCTGGATTGTGCTTCCTCTTGGAAAATATTGACAACTCATCATCATTTGATCTCAACCGTTGGTTTCTTTCTGAATTTTCTATAAATTCGGGCTCTCATCTCTCATTGAAGGATCTTGGAGAATATATTGTTATTATGTTGTTTTTGCTCTAAGTTCATTGAGACTTTGCATTGAGATATTACATATTAGTTATTGCATCCTTATTAAATCATCTAGCTTAATATTTCTTAAATTATGTTAGATTAATCTTGCATATCTAGCTTAAATCTTTCCTTCATTTAGCTCAAAAAAATGCTCATATAGATTAAACCCTTCGTTTAGGTGTTGTCTAGTCACTAGTATTGCATATAAAAATATGAGAGCAAGACTAAACTCACATCTACTAGAAGGAAATAGGTCGCTTTGTGATGGTTTATTATTCATTGTCTATTGATTTACTAACCATGCATCTAATGACTTAATTGAAGTGTTGTGTATTCCATATACAAATACAAATCCACTTTTCACACACACAATGAGAGAGGCACAATTTAGGATAATTATCAACATCATTCATGAAAACTTCATCCTTGGGTGAGAGAGTTTTAAAAGGGTTAATAATCTCTTCTTGCACTAAAGTTTCCTCTTGGGTAAGATGATCCTTAGGAGAGGGTAAATCATACCTATGGATGAAAGAAGAACATGAACTACCATCATATGCATAAAAAAGAACATTATGGAGATCATGAATTAAATTTGAAATTGAATTAGTAAAGAAAGATAACAACTCAATTTATCAAATTATTTACTTATTATATGCAATAACCAAAGCAATGTTCACTCAATATATACAATGAAATTATGAAAAATTAAATCTAAAAATATCAAATAAAAAATATGCCAAATTTAAGGTGTTAAAATTAGGGCTTCAACACCTTAATTGGTAATAAAGGCCATTAATTTCTCCTTGAACTAACCTTGCATAAAGGGAAGATAATTTGATTCATCCAAACCTAAAAGGTCTGAATTCAAATCAAGTTAATTCTTCCCTTGTTATAGTTGAAATTGAATTGTAATTAGCATTAAATTGCAATATTAGATCTAAGGAAAACAATGAGAATTTGACATAAAATAATAGTAACGTAATGTTTCAGATATCGTGTATACTTATAAACCTAGATCAGAGGATAAAAAATAAATCGAAACATGTGATGGAAGATTCAAGCTAAATTGTCTGGATTGGGAGGAGCAGGTCACCCTAGTCCTTTGAATATCGCGGGTAGACAGACTAGATGTTTTTTAGATTAGGATGATGCATAAAATCAACTATTGGAAGGTCATAAAAAAATATCAGGACTGAGGGGAGTTAGTCTGCTGGAAAGAGACACTACATAGATGATCCAATGTTGTCATCCATGCCAACTAATGCTAATGCACCCATATGCATAGCTCACTTTGTTCATACTAGAAGAGTGATTGATTTTGGTTAAGTTTGATAGACTGGAAAATAGAGTATTTGATAGAGAATAGATTAATCAATCTGTACTTCAATACAAGTTTATATCTTGTGTTGCAGATCTCAGGGAAGCATTATGGATGTGTTATCTACAATATTCTAGGTTTTTGGCATCCAGTGTTGACTCATGGTTGAGTTAGATGCTCTGGTGTGTTGGTTCTCAGTTTGACAAAGCAATATAGTAGTATTACGTAAATAATCATTGTGTGGATTATGTGGATTGATTTTGGTGCTCAATTACGGTATTGTGGCATGTTGTTAGACAATTTTGGTAGTGTGTGGATAATTATTTTTGGTTCGTACATGCATTGGAGTCTGAATTGAGCCAGCTTGGTATACATGTTTCATTATTTGGATAGTGTTCTTGAAGTCGACATGTAGAAGACCTAATTTCATGTTGCAGATATAAAATATCGATGGATATGATCATTTTTAATATCGATGGATGTGTGGAAATTTTTTGTGATTGATTGAGCATAGTTTCACCAGCACAAGTGAAAGATTGCTGCTTCAGAATATTGAAGAATAGCATAATAAAGCAGTGTAGCATAGCAGTGTGAGATCAAGAGTTTTGTACTTAACCAGAACTATACCCTGACATTTATAGATGCTATTTTTTAGTTTAGACATTCCAATTATCTTTTGTAAGAGATTTTGTAAGGCAGTGAGCCTTCTGAGGTTGTTTCCCTTCCTTCTTTTGAGTAGTGAGCTCTAGCCAGTGTGTCTGAATGCACGTGCATTCCCAATATAATATTTTTTATATTTCTAACAGAGTATAATTATATTGTGGGTCTCACTCCCACCATAGTTTTTCCCTTAACTAATTTTTCCACATATAAAATATGGTGTTGTTGATGATTATTTTGTGTTTCTACATCTTTCTTTCATTCATTTGCATTAAGTGGTTAAAAGGAAAAATTAATAAGGTTATAAATTGTAGAACACTGATTCACCCCCCTTTCAATTTTCCTTGATTCCAACAATTAGTATCAGAGCCTGGTTCCTGGGAAGAAGCCTAACAACTCGAGGAGGATCTGGGAAGGTGAATCAATGGATTTTGATAGTGTTCAACATCAGCTTATTGTGGCACTTGAGGATCTTGATCAATCTGAAGCTGAGGTCCGATAGATGAAAGTGAATCTTAAGGATGCTGAGAACTTCATCCAGTCATTGAAAGATCAGTTGAACAAGTCAAGAGAGAAGAGAAAGGAACTTCTTGATAAGTTAAAGGAGAAAGAAAGCCAAAGCATTGATGACCAAGCCATGAAGGAGAAGACAAAGGAATGTGAGAAGCTTGCAAGAGAGAATGAAACCTGAAACTTGAGGTGGAATCTATAGTGATGAAATTGACCAAGGAGATTGAGGAAAGCAAGAAGAATGAAGAGAATCTTAATCAATCCTTGGAAGAAATATCTGATGAATGCAACAGACTTGGTTGTGAGAATGGTCAACTAGAGCATGATTTGCATAAAACCAAAGTTGAACTTGGAAAGTAGATTCTTCTTCTTAGATATGATCTTGAAGCTACAAATAAGTACAAGGAGAAGTTCAGGATCAGTTCAGCCAAACTTAATGAGATGCTTGAAAGTCAAAAGAGTGAAGATGACAAGCGATGACTTGGATTTGAGAAAAGCGAAAGCTCTGAATCTGGTCAAAAGTCTCAACATTAGAAGAACAAAGCTAAAATGTCTCCAGTAAGGCATCCTATAGCTCACAAGTTCAATGGTAACTATTTTGTTTGCAATAAATTTGATCATATGGCTAGTCGATAGAGAAATAGAATGAATCATAATTGTCCATCTTTCTTCAGTCAATGTTTCAAATGCAATAAGTATGGTCATAAGTCAAATGAATGCAAAAGTATGATAAATAAATTTCAAAATAGAAGAAATGTAAGATGTTATGCATGTGGTAGATTTGGACATATTGCTAATCAATGCAAATCAAGAGGAAACCAAGGGAGCTTTAGGCCTAGACAAGGAAATGTTGTATTCTACAATTGCAATAAATCTAGTCACATTGCAAGATTTTGCAGAAGTAGAAATGTGAATAGGAATGGTCTGATAGACAACAATAAGAAGGTGTAGTTTGATGAGAAAGGGAAAGACAAAGTGGAGGAGATCAGAGATCAGATGAAGAAGACATGGGTTAAGAAGAGTAACTCAAATACTAGAAATGGGCATGCACCTGATTTTGGTGCTGGAACTTCATCCAATAACTAAGCTAAAGCATCCAACCTTGATTTTTCATAAAAATCTTATAAACCCCCTATTTAAGATTTGTGCTTGATTTCGGGAGGTTGCAAAAGTTGTATTTGATGATTATTGATCTATTAAAAGGATTTTTGAAAGTGCTTGAGTAATGTTGATGGTCCGCAAAAGATTTTTGTGGAGCAAGTTTGTGTATGTAGGATATCCAGAAGTATTAGGGCAAAGTGCATTTAGGGTAAAATCACAAAGCTATGTCACACTTTTATGAAGGAAATGGTCAATGTTGATTCAATTTTTTAAATTGAATCAATAGAAAGTGAAATATATGTTTTAAATCTTGAAATGATATAAACTAATAAAATGTATTTTTTTGTGTATTTTATGTTTGTAATTTTTTTTTTTAAATTAAAAATTATTTGAATATTCTTTCTTATAAAGTAAACACTATAATTTAGTTGCTGATAAAATATTGAAATTAAAGTTACACGAGACGTTACACTTTATATCGTAAATTTTACCTTTTCCTCTTCAATTTTTTTGTGCATATTGATAACATGAAACTTTTGTGGAATAATATATTTTTAACTATTTTTTATGTATATATATTTTTCAATAATTTCAAAAGTTGTGTGTACTAAAATATAACTCTTTCGATTTGGCGTCACCTTTTTTCATAATTATTTAACCAAATTAGAAAATAATTATATCATTTGACATAGACACTTTTCTCTATTGCATTTATTTTTTTCAAAAATTTTAAATAAATTTTAGTATTTTTCCTTTACAAGATAATCAACCTTATATTTTAGTGTTGATGACCTAATTTCAATAAAAAATAAAATATAGAATATAAAAACTAATTAACATATTAAAAGATATATATTTTGGAAAATTCACTTATAGATCTATAAAAGGGTATTTTTACATTTCAAAAAAAGTATTATTTATAAGAGTAGGAGTTGTTGAAACATCAAGTTTTAAAATAAAAAATAAAAAATTTGGTAATCAGACCCAAAGTGGTATAAAATATACATTTAGTAGACAATTTTGATTGGAAAAGTTTTGGCCCTTGTATAAGATAGCTATAATACATCTCTCTAGGCCATATGTTTGACTAAAATTAATTTTTAGTTAGAATTACTTAAATTCACTTGTGCTGATAAGTTGGCCTGAAACGTGACACAATTTTGTGCTTTTACCCTTTATTATACCTAAAAGTTAGGTATGTGAAAGATAAAAAGCGACTTATTCACTTCATTTCTCACTTTGAATTCATAGTGAAGAAGAGAAGAGAGCTCTACAAGCAAAATTTTTAGAGATCAAAGCGTGAAGAAGATTTGTTGCACGAATTTCATAATCTGGTGGTCAAGGTATTTATTGGTGAAACCTTTCAATTTTGAAGTTTGAATTTCTGAAATGGCTACCTCTAGAATTGAAACCCCGTTAGTCATAGATATCACTAAGAGAGCTCGGCCAAAATTTAAGAAATACCCATTTATATCCATGGAAGATGATCTGAAGAGTGCATTTTCATCGGTACCACAACGTGTTTTTGCATATTGAAGATGTTAGGATTTGCACACATTGCAATATTGAGGATCTTGGAAGTACACAAATGTTGAATTTATACACCAAGCAGATGATATTGAGGTTGGTAGTCTGAAACCTAAATTCAAAGTTGTGAAGGAAAATGGTTTTGCACAGCATGTCAAGTTTTTGATGTTTGATGAACCCAAATGGATCTGGTATGTACTTAATAGGATGCATGATGAATTTATGTGGTTGAACAAGCTATAAAAGATCACAAAGAATGCTAGTAGGGTTGTTACTAGTTTGTGCTCAACCGGTGACTTACCCACATTGAAGGTTGTGAAGAACCAAATGGTTACAGATGCAACCAGATCAAAATTTGACCTAAGAGCCATCACAATCAACAATATTCTAGAGTATGATATTAATTTCGCTTCTATGGTGATAGGGTATAAGATATACCACTCCAACAGTGATAAGTCTATGTTTGGAACAATTATTTATGTTGCATATAAAATAATTAAGGAGAACACGAAATATGACTTGTGTGAATTTCTCTAGAGTGAGATAATAAAGAACCTAAAGTAGATCAAGCAGGACAAGAAGCACACATTCAAATATGGCACCTTGATCCTATGTTTGTACTTTTACTTCATGAATGAATTTTTGAGAGTACGTCAGGTCCAATGGGTGTATGACAAACCTGTGGTAGTGAAAATAAAGAGTATTTATATAACATTGGTGATGCCAAGGTCCAGAATGCCACTCTCTGGGGATATTTCAAAATAATTTAGTGTAATGCATGATAGGGAAAGCATCCCTAAGGAAATTGTTAAGAAATACCAAGATATAATTGTTGGCATTTGCATGAAGATTGCATTGATGAACTATAGTATTGTCATTGATGTCAATTTTAATCGGTAATGGAGTTGTATTGCAACCAGTAGTTGAGCAGTGAAGGAAACTGGTATTTCTATTATAGCAGAGAGATCAACCGGTAACCCTACCTATTGATATACCAAACCCTAACCGATGGAGATTGATGATTCGGTTGTGTTTATCTATGATCAAATAGTGATCAAAGATGATTATGCCACATATGCATGATGCACGTGATGTGTTTCAAGTAGTTTTTGACGTGTAAAGATAACTGTTTTATCTTGGGAATGAGCAAGTACATTGCATGAAGTGGAAACCGCGTGATGAGTTACATGATTCGATGAGCGGTGATCAAGGAGTGGTTGAGGTTGTCTTGAACAATGTGTTGATGATTTCTATGTAATCCAAATGTCATGTTTAAATCGATTTGTTTGTAATCTCTATGAGATCTTAGGTTTTGTGATGTATTACCGACCTAATGTTTTGATTATAAGGTGGATGAGTTGTTTTGTAGTAGTGTTGGCAATTTTGGTTAAGTGCCAGTGTGATTGATTGTCAAACTAGAAGGGGTATCTACAAAATGTTTGAAGGCAGCTAGGAGCATGAATAGGATCTGATCAAGCAGAGTAGTGCTATTACCAAATTAGCAAAACCCTATTGTTCTCTAACAATTACAACAGTTAAATCCCTTAATTGGGTAAGCTTTAATAGGATTAGTGTTATCTAAATCCTCTAACCAAGTGATCTAGTAGCTTGGATTTGAAATCCTCTACTGAGGTTACTCCTAACAAGGTATTATAGTCAATCCCTTAACCAAGTGGTCCTTAACCAGATCTATTCCTAACATGACATTTTTTTAAAGCCTCTAACAAGGATTGGCTCCTAACAGGGCAAAATTTAGAAGAGTTCAGAATACTTGTGGGTATTCATCCCCACTATGGTTTTTCCCATTTGGGTTTCCACATCAAAAATTATTGTGTCAAGTGGTGAATGGTTTTTATGGTTATGTTTTAATATGGTTAATATGTTTAACTGGTAAAGCCACTTAGATGTGTTAAGATGACCAAAAGTGATCTGAAATGTGCTTTTACTATTTTTAGTAAAGTGTTTTGATGTTTTGGTTAAATGGTTTGAGAGTTTTAGATATGTTACACTATTATTTTAGTATTCCAGTCAACTGGTGAACTTGACAATAAAGTTGCAGTTTGTAGTTCAATGTTTGAACCAGTTAGTTCAGTGATTGATTTATGAGTTGGGTTTGAGTTTGGTGAAAGTTTAGTTTATTTTCTATCTACTAATTCACCCCCCCCCTCTCAGTAGTTGTCTGGATCCTTATTGATTCATCATATCATCAATCGGTATCAAAGCATTTCATGTCCTCTAGTGTCTAAGCCTAATAGCTTGAGGTAAAGATCTAGAAGAACATGATGAAGAAAGAAGGTTTGAAGTTCAATAGGGAAAATTACAGAATCTAGAGTGATAGGATAAATATTTATATCAAGAGTCTAGGAAGTCAATATTGGGAGCATGTTTTTACCAAATATACCTTTCCTATTGGGATTCTATCAGATGGTCAAAAGAAGGAGCAACAGGAGAATAATCAAGCATTGGAGGCCATTATCAGTTCCTTGTCTGATTCAGAGTATGTTGATGTCCATGGTTTGGAGATTGCTTATGATGTGTGGAAGAAACTTGAGGATATCTATAGCGATGATGAGCATGTGAAGATTGCCAAAGAAGAGAGTCTGAGAGGTAAATTTGATGACATGTGGATGGCTGAAGGTGAGAATATTCAACAGTATGGTCAAAGGATCAAGGAGATAGTTAGTGAGATCAAAAGTGTTGGTGGTAAAGTGGAGGATACCATAGTGGTTAGAAAGGTGTTGATAATTCTTCTACCAGTCTATGCTATCCGAGTTGCATCCATTCGGGAACTAAATTCTATTGATAAAACAAAGGTAACTCTTGACTCCATCATTGGTAAACTAACTGCATTTGAATTAAATGGTTATGATGGAAGTGCTCAAAAATTGGAATCTGCATTTAGAGCCTCAGTTTCTAATCCACCGATGAGGAAAAGCAGAGAAGCTAGTCACAGTCATGAGTCTAGATCCTACAGAGAAGTTGATGATGAAGACAGTCTGATTGATCTTGAAGCATTTTTGGCCAAGTGGTTACCCATAGGTACTGGTAAGTACAGAGTTAAATTACCTTTGAAGTGTTTTGAATGTAGCTGGATTGGACATATTGCGGCTAATTGTCCAAATGGAGACAATGAGTATAAACAAGAGAAGTATAAGAAGTACAAAGGAAAATGTAAAAGATATTGCCTCATTGCAGTGGATGGAGGAATCATAGATGAGGAATCTGAGGGAGATGCAAATGAGGACATTGTCTTTGTTTCCATTAAAGAGGAGATATCATATCAGAAGGCATTGGTCTCTCATATGGATAGTTCTGATGACTGGATTATAGACAGTGGTTGTTCACACCACATGACCGGTGATCAGAGTAAGTTTCTTACTTTGAAGGAATTTTATGGAGGTAATGGAGAGAGTAGTGTAGATGATGTCTACTAGGTTGAAGGGTTGAAACACAATCTTTTGAGTGTTGCTCAACTCAATAACAGAGGTTATCCACTGGAATTCAAGAATGGAATGTGCAAAATCTATGGAAGCAAAGGTGAATTGATTGCAACTAGCAAGCGGACAAAAGGTAACTTGTTTCACCTAAATCCTAAAGTCAACAATTTTTTAATTGTTAAAGTAGATGATAGTTGGCTTTGGCATTGGACATTTTGTCATGTAAATTTTGATAACATTGTCAAAGTTAGTAAGTCCAAATTAGTAAGAGGTTTTCCTCAGTTGGACAAACCAGTGAATGCTTTGCATAAGGAATGTCAATTAGCGAAGATGGAATCCTCAACTTTTAAGAGCAAATCTTTCTCAGCATAACATTTGCTAGATTTGGTTCATGCATACCTCTGTGGACCAATAAGGACTAGGAGTATTCAAGGTGATCGGTATTTTATGATCTTCACTAATGATTGCTCAAGAATGGTGTGGGTCGCATTCTTGAAGGACAAAAAAGAAGCCTTTAGCAAGTTTAAGGCATTCAGGACCTTCGCTGAAAAAGAAAGTGGAAAGAAGATAAATTTCTTAATAACTAATCAAGGTGGTGAATTTACTTCAGAGGAATTCACTAGATACTGTGAAGACAATGGAATTAAGAGGTATCTTTCTGCACCTAGGACACCACAACAAAATGGTATTGTAGAGAGGAACAATTGGTCAGTTGTTGAAGCTTCTAGAACTATGATAATACAAGGAGGCATTGCTAGACTTTCTAGAGATAAGTTGTCAGCACAGTTGTCTACACAATGAACTGGATATTTGTGAAAAGAGGTAAGGATAAAACTCCTTATGAATACTAGTGTGATAGGTCGCCTAATGTCAGTTATTTTAATATTTTTGGCAGTAAATGTTTTATCAAAAGAGGTGACTATGTTGGTAAGTTTGATGCTAAGAGTGATGAAGACATATTTCTTGGTTACTCCACCAAGAGAAAATCCTACAAATGTTATAACAACCGAACACAAAAGATCATTGAAAGTGTTGATGACTGAGTGGATGAGTGTCCTGAAGATACAGGAGAAACTAGTGAGGAGAAGAAGGAAGATGAACCTTACATTCTGATTTTCGAGCCATAATCGGTGAAGCCAGAACTTGGTGAAATGAATGTTGTAGTACCAGTTCAACCAGAACAGGTACGTTCTATAGAAGATGAAGATAGTGAGGAAGAAGAACATGAGGATCATGATCATTTTATTCTAAGGTATGTTATACTCAATCATAATCCTTATCAGATTATTGGAGATAAAGATGTTGGAGTGTTAATGAGAAGAAGAATAAGAGAGAATTCTTGTATGATCTCCACTATTGAGCCTATAACAACAAAGGAAGCCTTTGGAGATGATTACTGGATCAAGGCTATGGAAGATGAGTTTGACCAGATTGAGAAGAACAATACATGGACCCTAGTACCCAGACCGGTGAACAAAAAGGTAATAGGTACTAAATGGGTATTCAGAAATAAATTGAATGAGAAGTAGTAGTCAGAAACAAAGCCAGATTGGTATGCAAAGGTTATGCACATGAAGAAGGAGAATACTATGGTGAGACATTTGCACTAGTTGCTAGACTGGAAGGTGTTAGGACTTTACTTGAATTTGCATCATATAGGGGATTCAAAGTATATCGGATGGATGTGAAGTGAACATTTCTAAATGGAATACTGGAAGAGGAAGTCTACATTGAACAACCAGATGGTTATGCTTTGACTGATGCCAAGGATATGGTGTGTAAACTACACAAAGCACTATATGGTTTAAAGAAAGCACCAAGAGCATGGTATGAAAGACTACATTCACACTTGGTGAAGATAGGTTTTCAAAGAACTAGTGAAGACAACAATATATATCTCAAGACTGAAGGAGATAAGATACTGGTTAGTGAGGTATTTGTAGATTATATCATTTTTGGAGGCAATGATGACATGAGTGATGACTTTACAAATGATATTAAAAGTGAATTTGAGATGTCTCTAGTAGCAGACATAAAATTCTTCATATGTTTGCAAATTTAACAGATGAAGATTGGTATTTTTATCAAACAGTCCAAATATGTGAAAGAGGTATTGAAGACATTTGGAATGGGAGACTGTAAACCAGTTGGGACACCAATGGTTACAAGATGTAAATTGTCTAAGGAGGATGATGCCCAAGTAAAACTTTACATAGGTCAACTGCATTTTGCTCTGAGTTTCGTTTGGCCTTAAGGTTTTAATAGCCATGGAATTTCATCTGCAATGCAGCGTAGATGTTTTTGTGATCTACAACATAGATTTTTTTGTGATCTACAACATGCTAAGCTCAGCCCTCGTGGGAGCCACATTTTAACCCACATGTTGTCTTACTTTCCTGTATCTACACATGAAGCAAACAAGTTAGAAAAAATAGTGCATTTCTTCCTGGGTCATGATTTGGACATTTTCAAAATGAATGCAAGGCTTCATTAGGGCACCAAATTTGGCATTGTGTAAAATTTTGGTAACAATTACATGGCAAGTTAATCACTCTATATTAATTAAATATTTATTTAATTAATTAAATCATTCCAAGTAAATCATTTTGATCAATTATCTTATTTATTTAATTAAATATCCTGGCATATTTAAGTAATTAATAAATTTGTCATTTAATCATAAAAAAAAAAGGAATTAATTTACAAAAAGAGATTAATCATTAAAAGAGAAATTGATATGCAAAAGAAAGAGTTAAATTGAAAACAAAAGAAAAGAATTAAATTGAGAGAAGAAATCAAACTTAAGATATTTCTATTTCT
Organism: Cryptomeria japonica; assembly: GCF_030272615.1. Classification (NCBI taxonomy): domain Eukaryota; kingdom Viridiplantae; phylum Streptophyta; class Pinopsida; order Cupressales; family Cupressaceae; genus Cryptomeria; species Cryptomeria japonica. The sequence goes on from NC_081411.1 coordinate 401,320,889, forward strand.
AAAATTGAGATAACTTGGGAAATCAAAAAAGCAATTAAATTTAATTAATCATTTTATCTAAAAATAAAACTTAAAGCTTTTCTTGAGGAAAGAGGTTCAGTTGCATTGAAAAGGCTTTTTCTAAATAAAAATCTTGAACAAATTAAACAAACGTGCACTAAATCACCTAATTTTATCTCAAGTGCATGGAATCAACTAAATTTATCTCCAATGCAAACTTAGACTTATAATTTGAATGCATTCAATCAAGCTATAATTGGAATCTATCTCAAGATTAACTGAATCTGATCTCTCAATTATTTCAATTAACCAGGATTGTGCTTTTTCTTGAGGAATCTCAACCGCTCATTGTTAATCAATCTTGACCATTGGTCTCTCTTTTCAGTCTCTATAAATTTAGCCTTCACCTCTCATTTACAACACCCTAGAGATTTATTGTTATTGTGCAGTTTTTTCTCTGGGGTCATTAAAGATATTGTTCTTTGAGATTATTGCATCTTAGTTTAGATTTTTGTATATTTAGTTTAATCATTATTACTTGTATTCATTTAGCTTCATCTTCATTCATCTATCTTAATCTTCATTCATCTAGCTTAATATTCATTCATTTAGCTTCATATTCATTCATCTAGCTCAATCTTGCATACATTTAGCTGAATCTTGTGCTCATATAGATTAAATCCTTCATCTTGGTGTAGTCTAGTCACTGGTATTGCTTAGACAAATATTAGAGCAAGTCTATACTCGCATCTTTTAGAAGTCAATAGGTCGATTTATTATGATTTTTATATTCATGATTATATCTGTCTAACCATGCATGCAATGACTTAATTGAAGTGTTGTGTCTTATAGCTTGTAGAGTTATTCCACTTTTCACACACATATTTTTGGCGCCCACAGTGGGGCAGAAGACTACATCTTTCGGCCTCACAGATTAACTTACTTCTATTTTTCAGATTTTTTTCCATACAGTTACTACAAAAACTCGTACAATTTTTCACAGAGGCCCGAACGGCAAACTGCAGGTATCGTACAGTCCATCGCAAATTATCATACGACTAGGTGAGAATAATCATACGGTCTTCTGGTTTTTTATATTAAAACAGACTCCATTTTTAGGGTTTTTTTTGTTGAATTTTTATGGTACTAATGCTAACCCTAGCTTGTTGTCTGTCTGCTTGAGAGATTTTGACAGCCTAACCATTTTTTGCAGAACGCTTTTCGAAGAACACGCCTATCACACCAAAACAATATAACTACTGATTCGTTGTTTTTGTAGGTTGCCTGAGGAGATTCAAGTGAATATCATGTATTCTCTAAACTCATTTTTTTAAGCACTTAAATTGCTATCAGGTTAATGAACAAATCTATCTTTTGTGTTTTAAGAAAAAACTAAGAGGTAGGAGAGTATGCTCTTGTCTACACAAAAAATCAGAAATCTAGACCCTCGAAGCTTTTTCTAAGTGTTGAGATTTGTGTACCTTTAGTGGGCCTGTCACAGTGGGAAAAAGTAATCACCCTGTGAGAATGACCCAAGTGAGTACAACTGGACCTGAGCATTCCAACTCACTATAATAAATAGGCCTCTCATGATTAAAGTCTCATAGGATGGGATTATTTGAGTTTTCTCTTTAAGATCTCTCATATCGAGCATTTTGTAGGGCCTCGCAGTCTCAATCACGTTTACATGACTACAACTTGTTTTAGTACCTTGTTGGGCTATAGGCCTCAATCATGCTTGCGTGACTTCAAGGGATAATTTTGAATAGAATTCCTGACTAAGAACTATAATATAGAGGCTACCCAATTCACCTCTAAAAGGGGGATAATCTTTGTGCAAGAGAGATAGTAACTATCCCAAGATACTTGCCATTTTGTGCCCCCATTAGCATTTGGAGTTGGCTAATACGGTGTTGAGAATCCATTGCATAAGACTCAATGGCAGTATTTTGATTAGATATTGGGTGTGTACCTGAGTCTACAAGAAAAGGTTTTCTTCTCTAAGCCAACTTTCATAGGGTTAGCGTGTTGTGGTTGAAGTCATTTTACATCTTGCGTGTTTACTGTGTTTTCATCCTTGAAACTGAAACTGGAGAAAACAATCAACAACGTCAAAAACTCAATGATCAAAACTCTGTCCTAGTCAAAAAATAGTCTCTATCAGTCATCAAAACTCTATCCTAGTCAAAAATTAGTCTCTGTCAATCATCAAAATTCTGTCCTAGTCAAAATCTGGTCTCTGTCAGTCATCAAAACTGTCTGTGTCAAAACTTCATCTCTATCCAATCCACTGTCATATGAGTCTACTAAATTATCATCTGGCTATATACCTATTGTCATACGAGTCTTAATTAGTCCTGTCAGTTTATCATCTAGTCCTATCAGAATTGTCGTTTGGGTCTATAGAATTGTCGTTTTGTTCCTAGAAGATTGTCGTATGATATTAGTTAAACTATCATGCGAATAATCATAATACTCACCAGATTGTCATCTGGAAAGAACTAAACTATCGTGTGAGTTTAGGCAGCAACTCATACGAGAAACTGCCTATATCATCTGAGAACTATTAAATTGTCGTCTGGGTCATAAAAATTTGTCGTACGAACTCCTAATTTTTGAAAGTCCATAAACTTGTCTATCTGCACACTTTTCCTAAACATCAGTCATAAATGCTTGCTCAAACCAGAAGCTCTCATAAGAAAGCTGCCAAAGGTAAAGGATCATCCTTTTCATTACAAAATAATCCATTCTTTGTAGAAGACCCCATATCTAACAAACCTTCATCGTCAAATATACCAATTTTTTATCAATCCTTATCTCCCACCATGTCTGGAGAAAGGCAAGAAAGAGAAGCTGCTAAACATGATACTTATGATAATATCAACACCCATGTCAATGACAATGATTCCTCATCTAATGAGTTTGAAGCCTCTGAACCTACATAAGCTACTATAAATAGTTGTCAAAAGGATAAAGATTTCCAAAAAATGATGAAGATTTTCATGGCTAGAGAAAAAGCGGATTATTTTCTAGAGCTAGCAAAACAAGGCACTAAACTTCCTACTAATTATAACATTGAAACCCTTATCACTAAAGAGGAAGATACACCCTTAGCATTGGTAAACAAACAATTACAAGCATTACAGACTGAAATCAAAGAAATGAAAAACAAGGATAAATCACCAAAGCAATATTCTTTGGACACGATATGCCTGTTCTCATTTGATAAAAACCTTTACATGCTTCCATTTCCTTCAAGAGTGGAGATTCCTAAGTTTGACAAATATGACGGTGATGTAGATCCTCAAGACCATGTCAGAGAATTTTATGCTTTATTTATGGAGTTCATGCATGAACAAACATATCTCATGTGCCTTTTCCCGAGGAGTTTAGGAGGACAAGCTATGGAATGGTTTTCAAGCCTACCTATGGGAATCAAATCTTTTGAGGAATTATTCGAGCTGTTTCTCAAACAATACTCCTATAACATTCATCATCTAGTCACTATGATCGATATTTACAATACCAAACAGAAAATAGGAGAACCTTTTCTCACTTTTCTTCAATGTTGGAGAAAGATGTTCTCTAGATATTCATGACCTATTCCAGATTCTGAGAAGATGTACATTTTTGTCAATAAGTTGATCCCTAAATTGAAATATAATATCCAAATGCAAGTTTACCCTTCATTCAACAAAATGGTAGATAGTGCCCTTAGAATGGAAGATGTGCTTATAAAGAAACGAGATATATCACTTTGGAAAGAAACACAACAAGGCTCTAGTCCCAAAGAGAAGAATGAATACTGGAAATATGGCAAAGATAACAACAGAAATGTTGTTAATGATGAAGTGGTGAACAATGTTAAACCAAAATCAAAACCCACAATATTTAATTTGGCTAGCGGCACACAAGCACTCAAAGTAGTTGAAACTGCAGTGGAAACAAATCAAAAGAGTGGTTTAAAGAGAAACCTTGGCTTTCAAAGCCTAAACCTGATTTCACTCCTTCGGGGGAATTGTATGAATCATCTCTTAAGACTTTATTGGAAAATGATATGATAACATTACCAGATAACTCTAGACCATATGATCTAGAAGTCAAACCCAAATGGTGGAGGGAAAATGAGTACTCTGAATATCAGTGATACAAGGGTCATACAACAAACAACTACATGAAACTCAAACACGAGATTCAAGACCTCATCGATGCTGGCAAAATTGTTGTTGGAAATTGTATACACCTAAAAATGGTCTGAAGATAAATAATTAAATAAGCAATTATTTAATTAATCCCCCTCCCCAATTTAATTGAATTCACTAAGCAATTTGATTAAATTCCCCCTTTCATCTACTTATTAATAAATCTAAGGATTTATTTAATAGGTTCATTTTCATAATCCCCTTTGATTAATTAATTCTCACCCCATCTTCAATTAATTCTTCTAATCTTCTAATTAATTAAAACAAATCAATTTATGAGTTGTTGAGCATTAATTAGTCTTATTTGAATTTTAAATTCAAATTTACCCACATGCCTCCTAACTTCTAACCACCTAACCTCGCCCCTTCTAAACCTAACCTATTCCATCTAATCTTGGGTTTAATTAAACCTACCTTAGCTTGCACATCCTAACCTCCTATGGTGTGGATACACTTTCCTTGAGACACATGGCATTCTTGGGCCACATATCCCCTTTTCTTAGACACTTGCTCTCCAATGAGAAAAGCTTCTTGACACTTGTCACCATAGAGATGACAAATGTTCCCTTTCATCCAACCTTTCTAGAAGTCTCTTGACACTTGTCACCATAGAGATGGAAAATGTTCCCTTTCATCCAACCTCTTTTCCAACCTCCTCCAATTTCACCATTGATATCTTCAGACTTAATCTTGACCGTTGATTCCTGCCACCTCATCCCTGGCCTTGGAAATCCTATAAATAGACCCCACTTTGGAGTAATAATGATCTCATCTCATTTGCATTTCAGGCATTGTTACTATAGACATATTGACCTTAGCATATCATTTAAGCATTGTTATTATAGGCAATTGTATTCTTAGATCTAGCTTATTTTCTAGCATAATTGTTGAATCATGTAGCTTAATCATTCTCTTTTCTAGCTTAAATACATCATTATCATCCTAAATCCTCCATCTAGATGTATTCAAGTCACTAGAATTTTCTTGTTCAGATCTAAGAGAAAATCTACACTTGCATTTATTAGGAGGTGATAGATCGATTAGCCATGGTTTTATCTTTATTTGTTCTAAATTTGTTAACCATGCTTGTAATGATCTATTGAGTGTTTTGTATTGCAGTTGCAGGTATACACTTCATAGGCATGACATTTTGGTGCCCATTGTGGGGCCAGAATTATCATTTTTGGCCTCTTAAGCTTCATCAACAATCATCTCTGCCCACGTCTGGTTCAGAAACTCATACGAGCTCCTTTGTTGGCTCGTACAAACTTCTTTGTGAGTTGGCACGAAAATCATTCTTTACTCGTATTAGCTCATTTTTGTGTCATACAAACCTGTTTCTTCTTTCTCGTGAGATCTAAAGTTTTGTCGTACGAGCTCATAAAGCATGTCGTATGACTTTCTACTTTTGTTTTTTTAAATAGACTGCATTTTAGGGTTTTCAAGTTTTAATCCGATCATTATTAATGCTAACCCTGATTTATTTATGAGCTTTTTGGCAGCCTAACTAGTTTTGCAAGACAATTATCGAAGATACGCTAGCCAAAGACTTATTTCAACCAAACATATCATGATTACTAATGGATCTATTTTGCAAGTTGCCTAAGAAGAATTCAATAAAACTTTGTGTATTTCTTAAATTTTTCTAGGCATGCTTGTCTTTTGCTAAAGAATGAACAATCATGTATTTTGTGTTTGTGATGATAGGCGAGTATGCTCTCACCTTTCTTAGGTGATCAGAAAGATAGACTCATCTTTTACTTTCATTAGTGTGTATCTTTAGCAGGCTTGCCCTCTCGAGGAGCTAATAACTCTTAGCCATTAAGGTCAATGAGAGGGGAACGACCTAAGTGGGAATGGCTAACATCAAGTAATCCAACCCACTATAAAATAAATGTGATTTGATGAAAATCAAGTCAACGACAGTTCTTGGGAATAGCTCTCCTCTGTACCTTCAGGTATAGCAAACCTTGGTTTTCAAGGCTAGGAGACCTCTTAATTGAGTATTATACCCTAACGCATCGAACGTATCCCTTACTAGTGCTGGTTAAATTAGAAGCTACCTAATTCACCTTCAAAAGGCTGATAATCTTTGTGCAAGATAGATAGTAACTCTCCCAAGATACTTGCCATATCATGTCCCCATTAGTGTTTGGAGTCGAATAATACAGCTTTGAGAATCCATTGCATGAGACTCAACGGCCATATTCTGATTAGCTATTGGGTGTGTACCTAAGTTTGCAAGCAAATGTTTTCTCTCCTCAGCCAACTTAGGGTTTAGCATTCTTGAGGTTACTCAACATATTGCGTGTTTGTTGTGTATTCATCCCTAAATTGAAAAATCAGACATCTAAAACTGGAAAACATAAGCAAAACATCAGAATTCATTGATCAAAATTTGACCAAACAAACACATTTACCTATGTTTTGTTATTTGTCGTATGGTCAGAAAAGTATGTCGTACAAACTGGTGATTTGTCATATTGCTTGGTATTCTTTGGCATACGAGGAATCTATTTTATCATATGGTTCAGAAAATTTTGTCATACGAGCCTGTTCTTTTTGACATCAAAATCCTAGTTTGTCATAATGTCTTGTATCTTTTGTCATTCAAGGTTGTATAGTCTGTTGTACGAATCTCTATTTCTGCCAGTCGAGAGCTGTGTCTAGTATGCATTTTTTGGATTTGTCATTTTTGCTTGATCAATTTGTAGTAATCATAAACACCTGGTCTCTATCATTTTGTGCTTGGATTGTCTTCTTAGTTTGCTTGGTCAAGTTATCATCCATCAAAATCAGACTTTAGACATAAACACCTCAATATTTTCAAGTGCTCACCCTCAATAAGTTCAAGATCTAAACATCTCAAAGTGCATTATCACCCTATTTGATAAACTGATCACTCAAACATAGTTTCTCATCAGGATCTATCATCCTTTATCACGAAACTGAAATGTTTGGTCAGGATAATCTTGTCCCACATCATAGGATATATCATTCCTATTGGGCTGAGTTTTTATCAAATCATCATCATTGCACTCCAAAACCGAAGATCAAAAAAATTGTAAACTTTTAAACACTTGAATCATCTTTTCATGTCATATCGCTCTATCACATTTACATTGATAGTTGATCACTTATCAAAACAACTTTTAGACAATCGAACCCCTGAAATGGAAATAGAAACATTTGGAATAGCTAAAATCATATCAACATGACATATCAAAGCAAAATACAAGTAACAAGACAACATATCAGAGAAATCAAACAAGTCCAAAATCAAAATCCAACTATGTCAAAATCTCACAAGGATTCAAACATATCTCCAAAGAAAGGTGGTTCTTTTATGCAACTCTTAAAGATATCCCTAAAGGATTTGGCTAAGAAAGATCAAATCATGCACCTATGTCTAGCAAAGTCTCATCCCCCATAAGAAAATTGACTCTCCAAAGGCATCTATTCTTACACTTCTTAAAAGCTTGCAAGAACCTTCCATAGCACTCTCACCAAACAATACACCTAAAGCTAAAGTTCCCCAAGGGATATCCATGAAATGCCATCAAACCTATTTCAGAGAATCATATTCAAAGATCATCCCCTTCATATCCAAGCATTGATTCCTTGCAACATCCCCATAGCGCTCCCTTGCAAATTGAAGTCCTCATTCATAAGACGCGAGTTAAACATGTCCCAATAGATGGAGGAGCTAGCTTAAACATCTGATCTTTTAGTCTTGTCCATGCTTTAGGTTATTCAAAAGATGCAGTTGATCCCCAGAAAAACATCACCATAAAAGCCTATGATGAAGAAGAGTGTTCCTCTAAAGGAATTATGATGTTACCCATCAGAGTGGGACCTTTGCAGAAAGACACAACATGCCAAGTTCTAGACTTAGATTTATCATACAACATACTCTTGGGAAGACCCTGGATACATGACAAACAAGTTGTTCCATCAACATACCATCAATGCTTAAAGTTTCCCTACAGTGGGCAGGAAATCACGATCTTAGCAGATTCAAATCCATTTCAATATTGTAGTAATCTTAAACCAATTCAAGAAGTCATTGTTCCTCATAATAGGGAGGCATCATCATCGAACACACAATCCAAGGAACAATCATTTGCCTCTATCTTGTCAAGTATGGAAAAACAAATGCAGCTAAGAGATTGAGGGAATGGAGAATATTCAATATCACAATTACCACCTTCTCCTAAATCCTTTGGAAAACCATCAAACTCTAAACAACAACCAATTGTAAAACATCTTCCGATATTTGATGGAGCATTTGTTAGTGCTGGAACCTTATCAGAGGAAACAGAAGACAAAGATGCGCTATAGTGGCTATACAAGGATGAATAATTTCAACAAAATATCAACAATGTCAAAATACCTATAGAAAACTATGGAAAAGGATTTAACATTCTTCAAAGAATGAGATACACTAGAATAGGTCCTATAGGAAAAATAAAAGATGGTATCTCAGAACCTATTCAACCTTACACTCAGCAGACTACAGAGAAAGCAGGCTTAGGGTATGGACAAGTTACTTTACTAGAAGACACATCTTTTAGTCAACAACAAGAGGAATATGAAAACAGACAAGAACAACTAGCAATTGAAAGAGAAGAAACATCAACTAAACAAAAAACACAAGCAAACATGAAATGGGAAAAGAAGGAAGCTTCAAATAAACAAGAGAAACAAACTAAAAGCACCTCTCAAGCAGCATTAAATCTCAATCAAAACAAGAAATAAGCTAATATAAGTCAAGGAGAGCTCATAGAAAAATTGACAAAACTCAATCTCAGTCCTGAAGAAGCTGAATATGAAAGAAGAAAAGATATAGCCAGAAAAGAAGAAGAAATGATATATGACCAAATCTGTAGGTTGCAGGCTGCAAGTGATACAAATTCTAATGAATGGGAATGGGATTCCTATCACTATAAAGAATCAGCTGAAGAAAATTTCTTTGAAGGAGATGTAGGAGTTGATTTAGTTCACATGTATGCAGGACAAACGTCAGGAACTAGTTCACTTGAATTAGAATCACATTTGGCTGACTTGGACTTAACCGAGGATGATCAAGAGTTTCTTATGCGAGGTCATTCTAATGAGAGTACCATTCTAGACATTGACATACATATTAAAAAATTTGATACATCTATCCTGACCCTTGATACCCTCGAAACATCTTAACCTAAAGATCCCCTACCTCTACTCCACCCCGGGCTTATTGATTGGGAAAATGAAGGACATACCACCATTGATACCTTTCCTAATGACCATGCCATATCTATATATCTTAATGGAATCAAACCTGTAACAACTTTCACCAGGAATTTCAATAATGCATCTTCTAGTCAAGAGGGTGCCAAACCTCCTAGTCGCAAAAGTGAAAATAACGAAAAGAATATCAGGTCTAAAGCAAAAAACCATTTATTGGCAACATTAGATTGGGAAAAAGTAAAAAGAAGGGACGCATCTAATGGTGAAAACCTCCTCAAGGCGCTAGAAGATGGGAGATTTGACACTTTACCTGAGCACTATCAAGAAAGGCCATCCATTTTGATCGAACCAACAAAGGCAGTTAACATTGGCACAATAGAGCAACCAAAGATTCTTCATCCATCGACTTCTCTATCTGACCAAGAAATGCAATAATATATAGAATTATTCAAATGACGAAAAATCAATTTCACCTGTCATATGCAGACATGCCAGGGTTAGATCCAAAGCTTATTATTCATCACTTAAATGTTAGTCAAGAGCCAAACCAGTCAAACAGAAGTTAAGGAAAATGCATCCTCATATTGTTCTTCTAGTCAAAGCAAAACTAAAGAAATTATTGGATGTTGGATTCATCAAACCTGTAGCATATCCTCAATGGGTATGCAACATTGTTCCTATTTCAAAACTAGATAAAAGTATCAGAATATGGACAGACTTCAAAGATCTTAATAATGCATGTCCAAAGGATGACTCTCCTTTGCCTAACATTGACATCATTGTAGATTTAACTACTAGACACTCCATGTTTTCTTTAATGGATGGTTTCTCCAAATACAATCAGTTCAAAATAGCACCCAAAGATCAAGAAAAGTAGCTTTCACATGTCCGTGGGGTACCTTTTGCTGGAACATCATGCCTTTTGGATTAAATAACGCTGGTGATACATATCAAAGAGCTATGACAACTATATTTCATGATATGATGCATACATTCATGGAAGAATATGTGGATGAAATCTTGGCTAAATCATACAATAGAGAAGAACATATAGGGATACCAAAAAAATCTTTGACAGGTTAGAACAATACAAGCTACGACTAAACCCTAAGAAATGTGCCTTTGGTGTTACTTCAAGAAATCTATTGGGATACATTGTTTCAGCTAGAGGTATCAAAGTGGATCAAGATAAGGATAAAGCAATCATGGAAATGGCATCTCCCAAGAATATAAGTCAAATAAGATCATTCCAAGGAAGACTACAGTCAATCAAAAGATTTGTTGCTCAACTAGTAGATAAATATCAACCATTTACTCATCTATTGCATAAAAATGTTCACTTCAAATGGGACCATCAATATGAGAATGCATTCAACAAGATCAAGGCATATCTCATACAACCACCCATCCTAATGTCACCAATTCCAAGAAAACCATTGTTACTCTATGTATCGACCACCGAAGCGTCATTAGGAGTTTTGCTTGCACAACAGGATAATGAAGGAAAAGAGCGAGCTATCTACTACATCAGTAGAACACTAGTAGGATACGAGATCAACTATTCACCAATAGAAAAAGCATGCTTGGCAGTAGTTTTTGCTTCTCAAAAATTATGACACTATCTACTATCTCACTCTATCAAGTTGATTGCTAAAATTGATCCATTGAAATATTTACTCAGCAAGGCCACATTAGCAGGACGACTAGCAAAATGGATCATGATTCTAAGAGAGTTTGATATTGAGTATGTTGATAGAAAATCTATAAAAGGACAATTCATTGTCGATCAAATAGGAGAGGCACCACTTCCAGATGATCATCCTTTACAGATTGAGTTTCTCAATGCTGATATCCAAACAGTCACAACAAAAACATGGCAATTATACTTTGATGGTTCATATACACAACGTGGATCAAGAGTAGGTATTCTATTCATCACACCACAAGGTCATGCAATCCCAAAAGCATACAAATTAAGCTTTCCATGCACCAAAAACAACGTAGAGTATGAAGCTTTGGTTACAGGTATCAAAATGGCTATAGAATGGAACATTAAACAACTTCAAATCTTTGGAGACTCTCAGCTCGTCATCAATCAAATCAATGATGACTATCAAACAAAGGATGAAAAGTTAATGCCTTATAAAAAGATGGTTGATGATATCAAGAAATACTTTGTAGAAATAAATTTTCATCACATTCCAAGGAATGACAACAAAGCAGTAGATGCCATGGCTACACTTGCTTCTCTACTTCAGACACAGGAAAATCAACAGCGTTATGAATTCTTGGTAGAAGAGTTGTTTCACCTTGCTCATAATTGTCCTGATTCCCAAACTATCTGTCACCTTGTTGGGCATGATTCCTCCCACTATGGTCAAACATATACATACCTGAAAGATAACACCTTACCTCCCAACTTATCAAAAAACCAAAAGAGAAACTTTATTCACCAGTCTTCCCATTTTACTCTTGTCACGGATACCCTGTTTAACCGAGGTCTAGATGGTACTCTTTTAATATGTCTCAAACAAGAAGAATCTGAGAAGGCCTTACATGAAGTCCATAACAGCATTTGTGGCACTCATTCAAGTGGTCTTACCCTTTCAAAAAAACTCATACGCTTGGGCTATTATTGGCTGACTATGGAACGTAATTCTTTTCAGATAGCTAGAACATGCAAACAATGTCAGATTCATGGAAATTTGATTCATGCACTAGCACAAGAACTTCATGCTTTGGCAACATCTTGGCCTTTCTATCAATGGGGTCTTGATCTAGTAGGAAAGATAAATCCTTCTTCATCTAATGGTCACAAATTTATCCTTGTAACTATAGAATATTTCACAAAATGGATTGAGGCAGTACCTCTCACAAACATCACAGGAAAACAAATTGCTGCATTTATCTTTAATTACATCATCTGTCACTATGGAATACCAATGACCATTATCACTGATAATGGGTGACCATTCAAGAATTAGGATGTACAAGAGCTATGTGAGAAATTCAAGATCCAACACAGATTCTCCACACCCTACTATCCACAGGGAAATGGGCAAGTAGAAGCATCAAACAAAACTATTTTGAAAATCCTCAAAAAGATAGTGATTGATGCTAGAAAACATTGGCATATTCAATTAAACCCTGCTCTATGGGCCTACCATACTAGTATCCACACACCAACAGGTGCCACACCTTTCTCTCTTGTTTATGGATCAGAAGCAATACTGCCAATAGAAGTAGAGATACCTTCTCTACGAGTATCATTAAAAGGTCTCATCCTAGATGAAGAACAATGAGTATCTAGATTACAAGAGTTAGAATTGATCCATGAATGAAGACAAAATTCTTTTGATCATTTAAAGGTATATCAGCAAAGAATGTGTCAGAGCTATAATCACAATGTCAAACCACAAATCTTTCAAGTAGGGGAACTAGTACTAAAAGAAAATCCACACAACCAGGCAGATCGAGAAAAGAAAGGAAAATTTGAACCAAATTGGTTAGCTCCATTTGTGGTCACAACAGTATTTGGATTAGGAGCATATCAACTATCAACACAGGACAAAGATCAGCTCAAAGAACCCATCAATAACATGCATCTAAAGAAGTTTTATGTCTGAAAAAGCAGAAAAAAATCAAAAACAGTGAAAAATAAAAATAAATAAATGAAAAAACAAAAAACATCAAAAAAAATCAAATATGAGAAAAAGTGCAATAAAAACATATGGTGAAAACCTGGTGAACCGGTGCTATCTGTCTGCTAGCTCTTCCATCTATTAGTTCATGCATCCTTCCGCTTGCATTCTTTTCCATCAACAGTGTTCATATGCATAATAAAGCCTTGTACATACACATGGCATCCCGGGTGGCTTCTTGCCATGGTTTGAATCATTGAGTATATTATAACGAATTTGTGTCTAGGCTTGGGGCAAAATCCTACACTTAGCTAGGGGCAAAACTCTTGATCATTTAGAACTTAATCAAATAGGTAGAACAAACAATTAGGCAACCCTTATCAAGCAAAAACTTAGACATATCCAGCTTTGAACATGAGATCAAATTATCAACCATCAAACTATCATAAAGTCAGTCTAAACACATGGATGATATCTTTTGAATAATAATTTTAACATAATTGTTCAACTTTTCTATATTGATTTTCGCTATCATGATTTCTGAGTGACTCCAGGATGTCTTTGACTAGAGGAACAAGGAAGTAACATGATATTTTTCTTGTCTGTTGTCTAAAAATTAATTATTAATATGTGCAAATTTGTCTCAGGACATGATCATCGGAGTATCATTGAAGACATTTCTGATTTGCATAGTGAAATGATTAATACTGCCTGTTTTACGCAAGCAACATTCAAGTCATCTCAGTTCAATTATACCTCGATGCTTATGCTAACTTGCCATATTAAAAGCCAGAAAAGCAGTGCTCAGGTCATCATGCTTTAATTATACCATCGATGTTTGCACTCACTTTCCAGATTTTAAATCTCAATGATGACAAAACGCAATAATCCAATGCCTGGTTTGATCGTAGCTTTGCATTTGCATTTGCATTTTATCTTGCATTTCATTCTTGCATGGGATCCCGCATGCTCCTTTTATCCAAGGTTAAATCTATCGCAGGAATCATCAAGGTATCATCATAAGTGTATACGCAATCAAACTGATGACTCATCCCTATCCAAATATTGTCGACCCAGCAAAAATCTTATGCTATCCCTCACAACAAAACCAACATCAGCATATCCAAATCTTTCTGCAACTTGATATCAACAAACTGTTAGCTCTTTATCTAATCAATCTGATCAATTCTATCAAATCAATCTAATCCATTCTATCATGTCTTATACAAGATGTATATTTCCTGAAACCAAACATTCTGATCATGTCTTATACAGGATATGTCTTTCCTGAAACCAAATGCTTTGATCATATTTGTCTTATACAGGAGGTATCATTCCTGAAACCAGACTGAATCTCGATCTTATCAATCTAACCAATCAAGCTTTATCAATAATCAAGAACCACATCACCGTGATAGTAGAACTCGTACTTTCATCAACCATAGTTGTAGAAATAAAATCATTTCTAATCGGGATATCAATTTCGCAAAAGTTTGAAAAACTCCAAAGATCAATTATCTCAATTGATCTCCTGAGGGGGCATCATCATATCGCAATTTATCGATCAATAGTTGGGGCATCCTATAGAATCAATATCATCATCAAAATGAGATTATTCTTTGAATCAACGCATCATCACACCTCGCTTCAAAGAGGGCCAAAATGTATACACCTAAAAATGGTCTGAAGATAATTAATTAAATAAGCAATTATTTAATTAATCCCCCTCCCCAATTTAATTGAATTCATTAAGAAATTAGATTAAATCCCCCCTTTCATCTACTTATTAATAAATCTAAGGATTTATTTAATAGGTTCATTTTCATAATCCCCTTTGATTAAATAATTCAAATTAATTAATTCTCCCCCCATCTTCAATTAATTCTTCTAATCTTCTAATTAATTAAAACAAATCAATTTATGAGTTGTTGAGAATTAATTAGTCTTATTTGAATTTTAAATTCAATTTACCCACATGCCTCCTAACTTCTAACCACCTAACCTAACCCCTTCTAAACATAACCCCTTCCATTTAACCCTGGGTTTAATTAAACCTACCTTAGCTTGCACATCCTAACCTCTTATGGTGTGGATACTCTTCCCTTGAGACACATGGCATTCTTGGGCCACATGTCCCCTTTCCTTAGGCACTTTCTCTCTCATGAGCAAAGCTTCTTGACACTTGTCACTATAGAGATGACAAATGTTCCCTTTCATCCAACCTTTCTAGAAGCCTCTTGACACTTGTCACCATAGAGATGGCAAATGTTCCCTTTCATCCAACCTCTTTTCCAACCTCCTCCAATTTCACCATTGATATCTTCAGACTTAATCTTGACCGTTGATTCCTGCCACCTCATCCCTGGCCTTGGAAATCCTATAAATAGACCTCATTTTGGAGCAATAATGATCCCATCTCATTTGCATTCAGGCATTGTTACTATAGACATATTGATCTTAGCATATCATTTGAGCATTGTTATTATAGGCAATTGCATTCTTAGATCTAGCTTATTTTCTAGCGTAATTGTTGAATCATGTAGCTTAATCATTTTCTTTTCTAGCTTAAATGAATCATTATCATCCTAAATCCTCCATCTAGATGTAATCAAGTCACTGGAATTTGCTTATCCAGATCTGAGAGAAAATATACACTCGCATTTATTAGGAGGCGATAGATCGATTAGCCATGGTTTTATCTTTATTTGTTCTAAATTTGCTAACCATGCTTGTAATGATCTATTGAGTGTTTTGTGTTGCAGTTGTAGGTATACACTTCACAGTCGTGACAAAAATCACATGACTAATGTTGATCACAAATCCTTCAAATATCCTTTACCTTCTTATGACCAAGGTAATTCCTCAAACTCCAAGGGAGGTGCTAAAGTCAATTACACCTATGCTAACAATGACAATGGGATCAATGTGATTGAATATTCCCAATTTGAGTATTGCAACGTGATCATGGTCAAAGATAAACAAAATAAAATGTAGACTGTAAATGCTATAACTCACACTCAAAAGAAGGTTACTCTCAAAGGAGCTAGTTCTTCAACTCCTGATCAAGAAACATCAAACCTACCGACTTCTTCAAACAGACAATCAGATACAATCATGGCTAAATCTAAATAGCTAGCTTCATCATCCTCTCCTGGTTATAGCATTATCGAACAATTGAAATGTACTACTGCTCAAATCTCTATTTTTTGAACTACTTAAGATCTCTTCTGCTCATATAGAGATCCTAGACAAAGCTTTTCTCACTACTAATGTCCCCAAAGATTTAGATGTAGATTAGTTTCAATCTATGGTGCGTCACCTAACTTTGCCTGGTTACCTCACCTTCTCTGAAGAAGATGACAATTCACTAAATCACCCACATAACCAGCCATTGCACATCGAAGCTATGATCCATAAACATTGAGTCAAACATTTTTTGATAGATGGAGGCACTGGATTGAATATTTGTACCTACAATCTACTAACACAGTTGGGATTTTATGAACATGTCATTTATCCAACAAAGAAAATAACAATCAAAGCTTATGATGAAGAAGAAAGGACCTCTAAAGATTTGGTACTATTATCGATCAGGATAGGACCTGTGGAAAGAGATGTTATTTTTTAGGTGCTTGGTCTTCCTCTTTCATACAACATCTTGTTGGGAAGGCCATTGATTCACGAAATGCAAGCAGTACCATCTACCTATCATCCGTGCTTTAAATTTCCTTATAATGGAGTTGAAGTCAGTATTCCTGGTGATATAAGTTACACCTGTAATGCATTAAAACAATGTACTGATACCTTTGTTCCTCATAATAGAGAAGCCTTTGTAGCTGAAAGTTCAGAAACTTTGATGAAAGATTTAGAAAAGAAATTGAAAACAACAGATACTGCCATGGATGGATACAAGATAGAACCTGTAATTTTATTAATGTCTCTTCCTCCATCGCCAAGATAGTCTAGAAAACCATCAGAGACTATGAAGCCACAAACTTCAACTCCAAATATCATTTATGATGGTATTTTTGTACAGTCCTCTACTTCCCTTGTAGACAAAACAAAAGAGGAGGTTGTTCCCCAAATAGCTTTTCAAAGAAGATAGTGAAAACAAAGAAGTGTAACATTGTGAGATTTCCCCTGAAAATATGGTCCAAGCTATAAGATGATCCAACGCATGGGATATTCAAGTACCGGTCTTCTAGGAAAGCATCAACAAGGTATTGTTGAACCTATTAAGTTATAAACTAAGTCTACAAATACTAAAGTTGGACTTGGATACCATTTAGAGGAGTCATCAGACCATAAACCTACTTCTCATCATCAATCTAAGTGGAGGAAAAAGATACTAGAAATCAAGAGAGAAGAAGCAACTTGTAATCAAGTTCCAACTGTATCAACAGTAACACTACAAGGAGTATAAGTCCCAGAAGATATGGGAGAAGAAAAGGAAGGAATTAAAGAATTGTTTGCACCACTAAACATTCCAGTCACATACACAGGTATAATGAAGTAGATTATTCAGAAACTGACTCGAATGAGTATGAATGGGGTCCAGAGCCTCTGTCAGATGCATCTATTGGAGAAACTCCTGAAGAATCTAGTGATATCATAGATGAAGCACAAGAGATAGTGCACTTAAAACATCAAAAGGAAATAGAGGAAATCAGACTAAAAAGACAAGAAGATGATGAACAACAGCTAAAAGAAGAAAGAGCACAAGAAAATTCTTCGCCTACTATATCTCCCTCTAATGAGATAGAGAAAATCAGGTATGGGACTACAAATGAAGAATTGGAGGCTACAGAAGCAGGGTCGGTCATTAGTCGAGAGGAAGCTGAATGGAAAAGATGACAGAGACTAACAGAGTCATCAAGGTTATGTCAACATGTATGTCAACTACAAGTGATCATTGAACTAAATCACGGAGGAACTTGCAAAATCAAAGATGGAGATATTGATACTATACATACTTTCACTAGGCCACTTGAAGAAGAGTCAGAGGATTCATCTTCTGACTCTGATTACTTTGACATAAGCTCTATTTATGACATTACCTACTCAACA
Source organism: Cryptomeria japonica (assembly GCF_030272615.1). Lineage (NCBI taxonomy): Eukaryota > Viridiplantae > Streptophyta > Pinopsida > Cupressales > Cupressaceae > Cryptomeria > Cryptomeria japonica. The sequence continues at coordinate 401,339,028 of NC_081411.1, forward strand.
CCAAACTATGGCTACTTTTTCATGTTGAACCATGATATGTAGTCCAATCCGAAGTAGAAGATGGCTTTAGTGGTAAGTCTGTTGGGTTAGGTCCCCTAAATAATAACGTAAACTTCGATAATCACGTTCTAACTCTTCTTGGTCTCGAGATGCTTAGCAAGATAGTCTTCTGGAACTTGACATGTCAGTCCGAGGTTGTGATGACAATACTATGAATTCCCTTGAACCTGTTAAATCTTTATCCCAGGTACATCTTGAGCTAATTGACTGTACTCTGCAAAATCAACCTTTGAATATACCTACCTTTCCCAATGACTATACATTAGCATATTATCTTAATGCAGTTGAACAAATGGACTCTTCCGCAAGTGAAAAAAGTGAGAACATGATAGTAGCAAATGTCAAGTATCTTAGTCACGAAAATCAAAAAAAAGAAAAATAAGAGTTTTGATGGCAAAAACCACACTATGGCGGTGTCAGAATCAAAAATAGTAAAAATAAAGGATGCACCTAATGGTGAAAACCTCTCTGAGGCACCTGAAGGTGAGATACTTGACATTTTTCATGATCACTTTCAAAAGTGATCATCAGTGCTAATTGAACCTACACTGCCATTAACCATTGGAAAAGAAGAAGCTCAGCACACCATACATGTAGCTCAATCCTTGTTAGCAGAAGAACTAAAAGAAATTGTTGATTTCTTCATGGAAAAGAAGATCAATTTTGCATGGACATATGTTGATATGTCAGGTCTAGATCCTGACCTCATAATGCATCAACTTTCTATCACTCTTGGAGTTAAACCTATTAAGCAAAAATTCCAAAAAATGCATCCTCATGTTGCATTACTTGTTAAGGTTGAGCTAGAAAAATTACTAAAGATGGATTCATCAGAGTGATTGGTTATGCTGAGTGGATATCTAATATTGTACCTATTTCTAAACCTGACAAATCAATCCGTGTTTGCATTGATTTCAGAGATTTAAACAAAGCCTGTCCAAAAGATGATTTTCCACTACCCAACATAGACATGATCGTGGACATGATTGTTGGCTATGAAATGTACTCTTTAATGGATGGTTTTTCTGGAAACAATCAGATCAAAATTGCACTTGAGGATCAAGAGAAAACAACATTCACCTGTGCATGGGGAACCTTCTGCTGGAATGTGATGCCCTTCAGTTTAAAGAATGCAGGCGCTACTTATCAAAGAGTTGTAACAACAATTTTTCATGTTATGATGCACAAAAACATGGAGGATTATGTTGATGATACTCTAGTTAAATCTATAAAAAGATCAACACATCTATTAGAACTAGGTCCAATATTAGATAGGATGGAAAAATTCAAACTCGGATTAAATCCTAAGAAATGTGCATTTAGGGTTACATCTAGTAAGCTCCTAGGATATATTATTTCAACAAAAGGAATTGAAGTGGATCCAAAAAAAGTTAAGGCTATCATGGAAATGTCACCTCTAAAGAATGTCAGTCAAATGAGTATTTTACAAGGGTGCCTCCAATCAATAAGATGCTTTATTTCTCAGCTAGAAGATAAGGCTCAACCATTCACAAAGGCATTACGAAAAGGAGTTCCATACAACTGGGATAAATATTGTGAACATCATCTAAAGAAAATCAAGGAATATATTTCTAATCCACCTATATTGATGTCACCATTTCAAGGCAAGCCATTGGTTCTCTACATATCAGCTACTGATACATCACTGGGGGCACTTTTGGCACAACAGGATGAGAATAAAAAGGAAAGAGCTATATATTATATAAGAAGAACCTTGGTGTCTTATGAGATGAACTATACTATCATAAAAAAATCTTGTTTAGCATTGGTCTGTGCATCACATAAATTAAGACACTACATGCTAGCACATTCTATCAGGTTGGTGGCTAAGATTGATCCGCTCAAATACCTTCTCAGCAAAGCAACACTTACAAGGAGATTGGCTAAATGGGTTATGGTTCTTACAAAATTTGATATTGAATATTTAGAACACAAAACTATCAAAGGACATTTCATTGCAGATCAATATATTGATGCTCTCCTTAAAGACAATCAATCTTTGCACATAGATTTTATGGATGAATCCATCATGCACCTTACTCAGCGATCCTGGAAAATGTTCTTTGATAGGTCTTTCACTCAACAAGGTTCTGGTGCTGGAATTATTTTTATCTCTCCTCAAAGTTATTCAATCCCAAAGGCTTACAAGATTCTCTTTCCATGTACAAACAATATTGTAGAATATGAAGCTTTGGTAAATAGAATCAAGTTGGTTATTGAATGGGAGGTTGTTGAGGTAGACATCTATGGAGACTCTCAGTTTATTATCATACAAATAAATGATATATATCAGACTTGAGATGAGAAATTGATGCCATATAAAACAATGGTTGATGACCTCAAGAAATAATTTACCTTTGTATCATTTTAGCAGATTCCTAGATCAACAGATGCTATGGCTACCTTGGCATCTATACCACAACTACAAGAACCTGAGTTCCACTTTGAATTCCTGGTGGAAGAGTTACATTATCCTGCTTATGATTCTCTTGAGTTCCAAATGGTCTATTCTATTATTGGACATGATTCATCCCGCTATAGCCACATTTACCCTTACTTGCGTGACCAAATTATCCCTGGTAATCTTACTCGTGATGAGAAAAGAAACCTTATTTGAAATGCTTCATAGTATGTCATCATCGCTAAAGATTTGTATAGGCGAGGTTTAGATAGTGCTTTGCTTAGGTGTCTAGAAACTTAACAATCCCAACGTGCGTTATCTTAAGTCCATGAAGGTATTTGTGGATCTCATTTGAACGATCTTACTTTAGCTTGAAAACTGCTAAGGGCTGGCTACTACTGGTCAAATATGGAGAAAGATGTTATAAATTTGCTAAAACTTGTGAGAAGTGTCAACTACATGAGAATATCATACATGCTCCTGCAAGAGATCTAATACCTTTTATCACACATTGGCCTTTTCAACAATGGCCATTTGACCTCATTGGCCACACAAGTTTATCATAACTGCCACTAAGTACTTCACTAAGTGGGTAGAAGCGGTTCCACTAATAAAAGCAATCGATAAACAAGTAGCTTTGTTCATCCTTAACTATATCATCTGTAGGTATGGAATGCCTTCTTCAATTGTAGTTGACAATGGAGGACAGTTTAGAAACAAAGACCTAGATTAGCTCTGTGAAAAGTTCAAAATCAAACAGCACTGGTCATCCATATACTAGCCTCAAGGTAAAGGACAAGCTGAAGCATCTAGCAAAAATTTGTTGACTATCTTGCACATAATAGTAAACAAATCTGGAAAGGATTGGCATCTGCAACTCAATCTTGCACTATGGGCTTATAGAACAAGTATCAGAATGCCTACTAGGGCTACACATTTTGTTAGGATTCCCACAGATACTAAGAGGGGGGGGGGGGGGAATCGGTATCTAGTGCAGAACATATTAATACTATATACCGGTAAATAGAAAGTAATGCAATAAATAGAGATAACAACAACCACATGAAAAGAACACCATAACACAATATTTTAATGAGGAAACCCAGTGTGGGAAAAACCTCGGTGGGATTTGTGACCCACAATACTTACTGTCCAATAAGAGAATATTACTGCTACAATAGGGGCCTGCACATGCAGGAAGGCCAAGTGCCTAGAGCTCACTGCTCAAATACAAAATAGGAAGTCTCACTGACTTACAAAATGGATTATATAAATCCAGTGTCTTGTACTGCTTCAAAATAGCATCTATAATGCCAGATCCAGTACCGGTTTCTGCTCTGCTTCTTACATAAACCCTTAACCTATAATTCGCATAATAGGTCTGCCTTATTACCTTCCTTCATACTTACCTAAAATGTTCTACAATGATCTCTTATATATATGAGTCATTTTACAACGTTGCCAAGTCGGCTTATAATGATTTTACAATAATAAACAAAATATATTACAACAAAAATCCTGTCGGCCTCTGTGCTAGTATGCTTCCTTTCACTGTCGGTGTCGGTGGTCTGTGTGCCAGTGTAGAATCTAACTTTGCTGGTGCCGGTGGATTGCCTTGCTAGTGACATAAGATTGTAAGGTTGCCATCAATGACAAAACCTTCAATCACCTACAATGTCTCATTGGAGTGTGCATTTTCCAACAATCTCCCCCTTTGGCATTGATGGCAACACTCATGAGAAAATTCAAAAAGTGTAGTCCAAAAATATGTTACCAAAAATGTGTGAACTCCCCCTGACCAGATGAGTCTTTAGCTGATTATTTTCTCATACCACTACTCCCCCTTTGGTATCAATGACAAAGGTTGTCAAAGTGTCAATAGAGTATGGTTTCCTATCTCAACCTTGTAACCAGGTGGTTACAATTTGAAAAAGATCCACCAAAACCAAATTTAGGATTTCAAGAAACTTTTTACCGTCTTTTATTGCTGCCTCTTTTCTTTGAACTATACCAGTGAGGTGTTGCATTTGCTCTGCCGGTGTTTTTTGTCCTTGAACTAATGCATCAGATATTTCTTTCCTTAAACTTGCAAGGTAGTCCAACTTTGGACTTAATCTCCATTTCAGATCCTTAGCCTTACTTTTTATTTTCTCCTTTTCTCTTTCTAGCTTTAGTAACTCTTCCTCAAAACCTGTTATCTTTTGCTCAAAAATTGATAATGAATCAGATGAATTAATAAAATTGTCAGCTAGCTTATTAATTTCCTCCTATATCTTGCTCATTTTCTTATCTATGTCAACTGTCAAAAAGTTTGTCTTACAAATGTCTCTGTACAAAATTTTGAACTCCTTAAGTGTGTTGCACAGTTCCGGTAGAAGTGTGTCAAATTGCCTTGTACACTTCTTTATTTGTTCCTCAAAGAATTTTTCTTTTTCTTTTTCTAACCTTTCTTTGAATGCTTCTTCCTTTATTTACTCAACTGTCACTGTGTTGTCAGTAATATATTTAGACAAAGTGTCGAGTTGACTCAAAGAATCCTTATTAGATTTTGCCAAGATCAAGAGCTCAATGAAATGTACAAAATAGAGACACAATGTAGGACAAGAATAAACTATATTCTCATCAATAGAAAATGATCAATAATCAATTTCATACAATGTAGATGAGCTTGCTTATATAGGCAAGGTTAGGGATATGTGAGCACACAAACATGACATGTGGCTCAATAAGAAACAAGGGTAGGTAGGAAATAGGTGTGGGTAGGTAGGAGAAATAATATAATAGTCCACATGAGGTGGATCACCCACTCAATGTGGAGTGTAACAACAAGATCAACACCATAAAAGGTGGAATTTCTTCTACACACACTATCCCAATGTGGCACAAACACCTAAGTGTCTCATACCCAAACTATTATGAAATGCATTTCCTAAGTAAACTTAACTAAAGTGTAATAATATTCATGATGAATAATTATTTACACCAACAATCCCCCTTAAGTGCAACTTAGGGGAATGCACTTAAGTCAACAATGCAACTAAGCAATGCAAGATGGGTCCCGGCTACTAGGCCATGTTAGGTACCCATGTACAAATGCAAATGCATGCAAACCAATGCAATGAAATCTCTCACAAAGTGGGGAAAGAGAGAAAAACCCAATGGGAAAAAACCCTCCCCCAAAAGAGAGATGAAAAACATACAAGAGAACTCTCATAGAAGAATGTGAAGGACAAAACACAATGTGAGGAAAAAGTCCCCCCCATATGAGAGAAGAAGTGAAGCTAGGAAGCCCCCCCTCAATGTGGAATCTGCACCAATGATAGAAGCTCAATGTATGAAGAAACTGCTCCACGAACGTCGAACAACATTCCTCCCCTTAGGAAGAAACAAAACCAAAGGTGTATCCATGAAGTCTCCCCAATCATGAAGGGAAGATGTATGAAGAAAACTCATGATGAAAGGAATCTCTGAAAACTGCTCAAGTGTCCCCATGTCGATGCTAAAAGATACCCCCTCCAAAGGTGGTAAATTGTGCCACACTGCTGAAAAAGGAACTCCAAGATCTAGTGGAGATGGATGTAGAACATATCCCAAAGACTCACATGTCTCCTCAAAAAATAAAGAGACCTCCTCCAACTGCTGTACATAAGTATCCACAATCATGTCAACCTCGAAAGAGTGATCATGTAGAGAATGAACAAGAGGGTCAGAGTGTGCCCTCGCAACAATCAAAAAAGGATCATCTTCATCAAAGAGAAGATGAATGTCATCAATGATGTCTCCCAAATCTGCAATGTAGGATTCCACAAACAAATCTGCAATATCTGTTAAGTAATCATCCCATGAATCTGAAGCTGGAAGACAATGAATATCCTGCTGCACTAAATCACATGAAGGCAAAACTATCGCACTATCTGCATCATCAGGTGCAATAGGTGATGTGATATCAATATGAGGAGATGAAATACAAGGCTCAAGAATGGGTTCACATGTGAGAATCCCCATGTTCATGTGCCCAAAGTTCTCCTCAAAAACTGAACCATCACAAGAAGTGTGATCATCATGTATAGAATCATCAAATGTGAAATCATCATCATCAACAAAATCTGAAAAGGAGTATAACCGAGATGCATGATCAACCACCCCAGTTGCAATGATATCTCTAGTCTCCAAGTCTCTAATGAAAACTGACTCAGGTGTCAACTCCACAACTCTCTTAGTTGCGCCATGTGTGATTTGATAGATAGAAAGGAGATTGTTTGTCAAGTGGGGTACACACAACACATCATTGAAGGAGTTATCCCCAATGTCAATAGATCCTTTCCCAATCACATCCATGTATGTATGATTGCCCATCAAAATTTGTGGCATGGTGCAAGGCTCAAATGTAGAGAACATAGACTGCGAAGATGCCATATGATGAGAAGCCCCTGAATCTAGAAGCCATCTCTCTGAATCATGACTGATAATAGCACATAGAGCTTTTCCTTTTCTTGTTCCAAAAGAGTGAGTTTTCCCACTTGTAGAAGCCATGAATACTTGCCCTTTTCCTTTTGAATGTGAGGAAGTGGAAGTTGATGAATCGTCCTTCTTGTAGACTTTAGACAAATCAATGTTATGCTTTTTGATATGTGTAAGCTCATCAATCTTCTTAGAATGTCAACGATGCTCCTCATTACCAATCTTTTTACAATAAGCACAAGTAGGTCTCTCCCTCTTTGGTGAATTATCTCTCTTGGAAGAGGATGAATCTCATTGTTGTGGAGAAGATGGTGCTTTTTCTTTAGGCTTTGATTGCCATTTCTTCTTGTTTGAGTTGTCCTTTCCTTGATTTCCTTTGTTCCATTGATTTGCCACTAGTGCTTGAGACTTAGAAGCCTTAAGAATGCCGATGCTTATCAACTTAGTTTGTTCCATCATCAACATTTCATTGAAAGCATCAAATGTAGGCATTTTGTAGCTTGAACCCATTGTCATCCTATGGGTTTGGAAACTAGAAACAAATGCTGCATATTCTTGTGGAAGCTTGCCTATCAAGTTGAATATCAATTGAGTATCCTTTTTATCAATGCCACAATCTTTAAGTTGTGCCCTCAACTCATTTGCCTTAGTCACGTAATCTTGTATAGTATCAAAGTTCTTGGGATCTAACATGGTGAGATCATTATCAATTTGATATCCCCTAATCTCATCAACTTGACCATACAAGTCTTGAAACTTTTGCCAAGCATCCTTGATTAGAGTACACTTCTCAATATGAAAAATGAGATCCTTTGATACATACTTTCTTAAGGTACCAATTGCCATGATATTTTTAGTGAGTCAATCCAAGTGACCAACTGGATCAACCTTAGGATCAGCGGGAGCAACAATAGTTCCATCAATGTAATGAGTGAGTCCTTTTTCCATAAGTTTACTCCATGCATCAATTTTTCGAGTAGCATAATTATGAGGAGTTAAGAGAGGAAACTTTGAAGAACCCATAGTAGCAAAAAGGAAGGAACACAAGAGCACAAAAGCACAAGAGACACCCCCCCAAATTCAATCAATCAAAGTACCCCCCCCAAAGTGATGATTTTGGCACTTTATACTTAGTGCAATTACAATGAGCCACTTGCAAAACAAGGCAAAGTGGACTTATGATGCAAATTTTACAACTTTTGAAATGAGATACAAGAGACTTCAATCAATAGTGCAATGAATCTAACTGAGATTCAAGCAAATATACAAGTACCAAGAGAACCAAAAATGGCCAAAATATGAAAGTACAATTTCTATTTACAATGGCATAAATCTGATAGCATCATGTGAAAGTAGACAAAAAAATACGCACTTTCAAAAAAAAAAACACCTGAAAAGGAGGTCGTATGACCCTAAACGAAGCCTCTGAAGTTGCAAAAACTGGGATTACTTAGGTATAGTCACCAAAAACTACATTTTCTGAAAAATCAGTGCATCAAAATCAAAAAATTTCCTCACCATTGAGGAGAGCACGAAATTCTAGCCCATTTCAAAACAAATTGCTCGAAAAAAAGAGCAAAAATGAGCAAGTTATGGCCATTTGAAGTTGAACTGCAAAATCAAAAAACTCAATGAGAGGGGCCTGCAAAATTTTTGAAAAATGATGATGTGGCGCTGACATCAGCAAGTCACTGTGTTAAATTTGACGGTCGTTTGACCGTCACAAAAACTTTGCCTCCCTGCTAACTAGGCGTCCGTGCTGTACGGATTGCTAACTGGGCAGGTGACTGTGCAGGCCGTACGGATGACATGGCAATCTGACAGTGCGTACGGAGGTCTGCGTGGCATAGGTGACGTGGTGGATGACTCGGCTGCCATATGGAGCTGACGTGTATGGGTTGTACCCGTTAGCCAATGGCCGCCTGCCACGTGGCGGGCGCAGGTCCTCCTGTCTGGGTGGTCGCTGGCGAAGGGAGTGGCCAGAGCCGAGGGTCGACGGAGTTTGTGTACAGGCCGGCGTGTGGTAGCGGGCGCCGGAGAGTGGCAGCGGGAAGCTGGGGAACAGTCACCGGAGGAACCGAGGACGGGGGCCATTGTCGGGAGGAGCCAGCGTGGCCGCGGGCGAGCGAGCGGAGCCGGGAGGACAGAACGGCAAGCAAGTGGTGTCGGGCGGTGCTGTTGTCGGGAAGCTGGGGAGGCACCGGGAGATACACTGCAGCGGCGGCGAGAGGACAGAACGGCAATGGCGCGGTGTTCGGAGCGGTCGGATGGGACTCGGCGGGTACACTAACAGGGACGCTCCGCCTGCGAAACCTGCAACTTACGTACAGCGGGGAGGGTGTTTGCGGACCCCCAAAAAAGCACCTTTTTTTTTTTTTTTTCAATTTTTTATTTATTTTTTTTTTTATTTTTGATTTTTCGAAAAAAATTTCAGAAAATTAAAACTTTTTTTTTTTTTTCGAAAAATCAACAAAAAATTTTGGAAATTCGTACAATTATAGCAAAATTGGCGAAAAAAATTTTTTCACCAAAATAGGCCGACTTTATAACCAAAATTCATGGAAACAGCCTTCTGGACGCAATGGCGGAGTCGGATCTGGTCTAGGACGCCTCCAAAAGATGTTTCTCCTCAGATCTGCCTCTTGACGTCGCAATAATGTCTCTTCAAGACGAATCAATGAAGCCCCAATGGCTCTGATACCATGTGAGATTTTGCCAAGATCAAGAGCTCAATGAAATGTACAAAATAGAGACACAATGTAGGACAAGAATAAACTGTATTCTCATCAATAGAAAATTATCAATAATCAATTTCATACAATGTAGATGAGCTTGCTTATATAGGCAAGGCTAGGGATATGTAAGCACACAAACATGACATGTGGCTCAATAAGAAACAAGGGTAGGTAGGAAATAGGTGTGGGTAGGTAGGAGAAATAATATAATAGTCCACATGAGGTGGATCACCCACTCAATGTGGAGTGTAACAACAAGATCAACACCATAAAAGGTGGAATTTCTCCTACACACACTATCCCAATGTGGCACAAACACCCAAGTGTCTCATACCCAAACTATTATGAAATGCATTTCCTAAGTAAAGTGTAATAATATCCACGATGAATAATTATTTACACCAACAATCTACATTGCATTTTGGAGCTATCATCTTCAAAATTGGAATTGTGTCATCTATAGCTTTATATGCCTGTGAACTACAATCTGTTATTTTCTTTATAGAATCTAAAAGAACTTCAGTTACATTTGTTGATTTAAATCCTGAAGTTGAAGGGTCAACACTATGAATTCCGCCGATGGGAGCAATATCCTTGCTTGTAGCAATATCCATTTCCTTAAGCAAAGGTTTTTGTTTGTTCTCCTGTTACCGGTGGCACTGTTTCCACATGAACCTGTTGCTCTATGTTACCATCTGCCAGTTTTCCTTGTGTGTAATCTATTTCATTAGTTACCAGTGGCTCACTAGCCATATCTATCTTACCGATTGTGTCCTTGTCTATCATAATGTTGACTTTCTGAGTATCAACATCAACTGTGTATAGTACCTCAGAATTAGGATGTGTATCCTCTTGTGATACATCCATACTCTCATCAGCTGGTTGATCTTCAGTTGTTGTTACTGGTGGAGTACCCAAAGGCAGTGGGGATAAATTATCTCTTATTTTGATGTTTGAAGGTCCACCAACCTTTCCTTTTCCCTTATCCTTGTCTTTCTGATATACCTTGATTGGTTTAGGGTTTCTATAATTTTGTGTTCAGGTTTCACATTACCGAAATCATCACATATGACAGTTTTGTACATGTTCTTCATTTCTTCATCTCCTAATTCTTCTATGTGGCAATGGATGTACATTCTAGGGTCTTCTGCAAAAATAACTCCTTTGGGAATTTGGGAAAATGCACCAACATTATCATCCTTTTTAGCTATCTTGGGAACTAGTTGAAATACGGGCCTAAGGCGTTTGATTACCTCGACTACAGTAGGGTTTGCTATGAATTCAGGTACAGAAGAGGATGCCATGATTATAAATACCTTTTTCTGCCTTTGGAAATATTGATTGCTGAAATGCTTTGCCTCTTTGCTCAAAATGCCTTAGCTCTAGAAATTTCGCGCTCTTTGAATGTTTGAATGCTCGGTGAAGTGAAATGGAGCCAAAATCACTAATTTATAATGTTAATTCGCCAGCTACCTCATTTGCCGGTATAGAAGTAATTTCTACTTCTCACCATCAATCGAGGGAATAATAGCATATTTCACATTTGACTGCTAAACCCTCAAAAGAATTTTCTTCAATTAGATGAAGAGACTCCTGCCGGTGGAGTGCTACTCTGTTCTGCTGGTGGAATGGAGTATTCCCAACACCATTTAGGTTTGACTTTCTAATCCATTGTTTTGAGAATTCTTGCTTAACTTCTTCAACTTTTTCTTTTCCTTTCAAACTGGAACCTTTGTTGTCAGCCGATGGTGCCTTACTTCTGTAGAATTTTGCAATATGTCCAATCTTGTTACAAGCATAACAAGTCACATTATTTTTCTGAATAGCCTTCCCACAACCTATGTCAGTTTGTATTCTACATTGATTAGATAAGTGTCCAAATCTTCCACAAACATAACATCTTACATTCATTCTGCAATTTTCAGAGTTATGACCAATTTTGTTGCATTTTGAACATTGACCGATGGGTGCATTGATATTCTGATTACTTCTAGATCTACATTGATTTTCTCTATGACCATATTTGTTACAGTTAAAGCATTTGTCATTGAATTTATAAGTAGTAGGTTGTCTTACCAGTTTGCTATGATCCTATGTGTTTGTAGTACCAGACCTTTCTCCAACTTCAAAGCCAATTCCACAAGTGTCACCTTTAGGTTTTTGATTCTTCAGCAAGTTACCAAGTTCTTCTGAGCTTTTCTTGAATTTCTCTTTATGCTGATTTGCAGTATCTAGTTCTCTTTCTAAGACTTCTTTTTGCCTCATCAGTTCATTTGAGTCATTATGTGTGTGCATCAGATCTGTCTTCAACAAATCATTTTCATATCTAAGTCTTGTGTTTTTATTTGCAGCATCACTTAGTCTTCTAGTCAAATCTTCTTCATTCTTCTTTCCATCTTCAATTTCCTTACAAAATTGCATAGTCATATCCTGCATCTCATTCTTTGTTGTCATGTTCTCTTGCTTCAGATTGTTTATCATATCATTAAGAGTTTCCTTTTCATCATCCTCAAATTGCATCTTTTCACAAAGTTCTCTTCTCTTGTTTCTTGCAATAGTAAGATTTTCTTGAAGTGCTTGAATAATATCCTGAGCTGCTTTTAGGTCATCTTCAAGTTTGATATTTTTCAATTTTTCTCCATCATAATCTGAGAGAGCTGATTCAAGTTGCTTCATCAAGTTTTTCATCTCTACCGGTGCCAAGATCTTCCTCAAGTTGTTAGGCTTCTGAAAATAGAGGACCAAGCTCTGATACCAGTTGTTAGGATTCCCATAGATACTGAGAGGGGGGGGTGAATCAGTATCTGATCGGTTAGAGCAATTTCTTGACTTAAAACATGCAGAACATATTAATAATGTATGCCGGTAAATAGAAAGTAATGCAATAAACAGAGATAACAGCAACTAGATGAAAAGCTCACCATAACACAATATTTTAACGAGGAAACCCGGTGTGGGAAAAACCTCGGTGGGATTTGTGACCCACAATATTCACTTACTGGCCAATAAGAGAATATTACTGCTACAATAGGGGCCTGCACATGCAGGAAGGCCAAGTGCTTAGAGCTTACTGCTCAAATACAAAATAGGAAGTCTCACTGACTTACAAAATGGATTATATAAATCCAGTGTCTTGTATTGCTTCAAAATAGCATCTATAATGCCAAATCCAGTATCAGTTTCTGCTCTGCTTCTTACATAAACCCTTAACCTATAATTCGTATAATAGGTCTACCTTATTACCTTCCTTCATACTTACCTAAAATGTTCTACAATGATCTCTTATATATATGAGTCATTTTACAATGTTGCCAAGTCGGCTTATAATGATTTTACAATAATAAACAAAATATATTACAACAAAAATCTTCTCGGCCTTTGTGTCGGTATGCTTCCTTTCACTGCCGGTGTCGGTGGTTTGTGTGCCGGTGTAGAATCTAACTTTGCTAGTGCTGGTGGATTGCCTTGCCAGTGACATAGGATTGTAAGGTTGCCATCAATGACAAAACCTTCATCCACGTACAATGTCTCATTGGAGTGTCCATTTGCCACCACATTTTTCTTTGGGTTTATGGATCCAAAGCAGTCTTGCCTGTTGAGGTGGAAATACCTTCTTTGAGAGTTTCTTTGCAAGGTCTTATTACTGATGAAGACTACAGAATATCTAGATTGCAAGAACTCAAGTTGTTGGATGAACGTCGACAAGTGGCGTTTGATCATCTGAGAGACTACCAAAAGAGAATATCTAAAGGTTATAACAAGAAAGTTTGACAAAGAGAATTTCAGGTTGGTGATCTTGTCTTGAGAGAAAATTCTAAAAAATGACAGTTTCGAGACAACAAAGGGAAGTTTGAACCCAACTGGTCGGGTCCCTACATCCTTACTGCAGTCTTTGGCTCTGGTGCCTATCAACTCTCAACATCGGAAGAAGAACAACTCCTTGAACTGATCAACACCATCCACTTGAAGAAATTCTTCACTTAGTATTCTCTGCTCCAGCAACCTATACAGCTAAAAAGTCCCCAAAAAATCAAAATAATCATTAAAAAATAAAAAAAATCAAACGCCTTGGTGAAAACTTGCTAAACAGGCACCTTGGTAAAAAAAAAATTATTTGCCAAGTAGGTGAAAACCTAGTAAATAGGCGCATCTTGTACTCAAGCGCTCCATCTATCAATGCAAATTTGGCACTTCCCATTTTCATTCCTGTTTTCCTACATCTACGCTTTCTCTTGTAAATATCTTTTAGTCACTTTTGTGATGTCCTGGTTCTTTTGGAACCCTCATGGCTTGAAATCGATCAATGTCCTAGTCTTAGGGTAATCGACTAATCAATTTACATGTCCTCAATAGTATCAACCAAGTCATCTTTCTGTCGGTAGTACCGGGTCATCCAATCCGAGTCAGTCATCTGTCTCCAAACTACTGAAGAGTTTTATCATTGAGTAAACAAGCAAAACAAGACTACTAAAAACAATCACTAAATTGTTTGAGATATGATTGAAATTTTCTTTGTGTGCTATCTTTTAAACTGGTTTTCTATTATTATTCCCTCTGAGTAACTCGAGGAAGTCTATCTTGACTAAGAGGAGCAAGGATTGGGGACATAATTCTTTTCTTTGTTTTATGCCTGTAAGAGTGATTCTGATGATTTGGAAACATCTATTAAGCTAGGTGTATACACCTAAAAATGGTTTGAAGATAATTAATTAAATGAGCAATTATTTAATTAATCCCCCTTCCTAATTTAATTGAATTCATTAGCAATTTGATTAAATTCTCCCTTTCATCTACTTATTAATAAATCTAAGGATTTATTTAATAGGTTCATTTCAATAAGTCCCCTTTGATTAATTAATTCAAATTAATTAATCCTCCCCCCATTCAATCAATTCTTCCAATCCCCTAATTAATTAAAACAAATCAATTTATGAGTTGTTGAAAATTAATTAGTTTCTTCCTATAATTTGAATTTTTACCCACATGCCTCCTTGTTAGGATTCCCACAGATACTGAGAGGGGGGGGTGAATTAGTATCTAACCGATGAATAGAATTTCTTATCTTAAAACATGCAGAACAAATTATAACAGTGTACCGGTATGCAAGAAATAATGCAATAAATAGAATTTAAAACATCCACATGAAAAGCACACCATAACACAAGGATTTAACGAGGAAACCCGGTGTGGGAAAAACCTCGGTGGGATTTGTGACCCACAATATCCACTTACTGGCCAGTAAGAGAATATTACTTACAAGAGGGGCCTGCACATGCAGGAAGGCCAATTGCCTAGAGCTCACTGCTCAATGGGAAGTCTCACTGACTTACAATGTGGATTATACAAATCCAATAACTTCTACTACTTTACAATAGCATCTTCAATGCTAGATTCAATACTGATTTCTGCTCTGTTCTTTTCATATACCCCTTAACATATATTTTGCATAATAGGTCTGCCTAATCTTTTTTTTCCTTTCACTTACATCACTTTCTTAACTTACAAAATGTCTACAATAATCTCTCTTATATATAAGAGTTATTTTACAATATGCCAAGTCAGCTTACAAAGTTTTTACAATAATAAACAAAATATAATATAACAAAATCTTGTCGGCCTCTGTGCCAGTATACTTCCTTTCTTTGTGCCAGTGTCGGTGGTTTGAGTGCCGGTGTAGAGTCTGATCGTTGATGTCGGTGTAATGCCTTGCCGGTGCCATAGGATTGTAAGGTTGCCATCAATGACAAAACCTTCAATCACCTACAATGTCTCATTGGAGTGTGCATATACCAACAATCTCCCCCTTTGGCATTGATGGCAACACTCATGAGAAATTTCAAAAGTGTATCCAAAAATATGAAGTCCAAAAATGTTACCAAAAATGTGTGCTCCCCCTGAGCATATGATTCCTGTGATATTGAATTTTCTCATACCACTACTCCCCCTTTGGCATCAATGACAAAGGTTGTCAAGATGTCAGTAGAGTTTGTAGTTTCAACCTTGTAACTGGGTAGTTACAATTTGAAATAGATCCGCCAAAATCAAGTTTATACTCTCCATAAACTTTTTACTATCTCTTATTGTTGTCTATGTCCTTTTAGCTGTACTGATGAGATGCTGCAAATGCTCTGCCAGTGTTTTCTGTCCCTGTATTAGTGCCTCAGATATTTCCTTCTGCAATGATGCTAGATAGTCCAATCTTGGACTCGATTTTAATCTTCGATGCTTTGCCTTATTCACTATTATCTCCTTTTCTCTTTCTAATTTAAGTAATTCTTCCTCAAAATTTGGTATCTTTTTTTCAAAAATTGATAATGTATCAGGTGAGTTAACAAAATTATCAGCAAGTTTATTGATTTCATCCTGTACCTTGCTTATTTTCTCTGTTTGTTTCATTGTCTCAATCTGAGTCTAAGTTTCTACCTATTGCTCTTTGACATCTGCCAGTTTCTCTTGTGTGTTTTCAGTTTGCTCATCTACTGGAGGCTCACTAGCCATGTCAGTCTTATCAGCTATATCTTTGTCTACCACAATGTTGATCTTTTGAGTATCAACATCTACTGTATATAAGAATTCAGGATTAGGATTGACATCCTCTACATCCATACTTTCAACTACCGCTTGATCTTTTGTGGTTGTTGTTATTACTGATGGAGTAATCAAAGGAGGTGGGGGTAAGTTGTCTTTAACCTTGATACTGGGTGGTCCACCAACTTTACCTTTACCCTTGTCTCTTTCTTTCTGATATACCTTTATAGGTTTGTGGCTCATGTATTCTTCTTGTTTTCCTTTTTCCACTAGGAAAATGTCCCATGCATTTTCTGTCTCCTCAGTCACCTTATTAACTCTTCCAACCATTAAAGCAATGTGCCGGTGTGCAGTAGAAAATACTGACCGGTTGGCTTTAGCAATTAAAATCATCAATTTCTTTGGGTGAATTCACCAGGTATACAACAAGTAGCTTTTCTATCTTTATTTTCTTCTCAAGTTCTATTACTGCTTGTCTCCTTGCTTCCAACCTTTTGAATAGTTCATTTGGTACTTCATCTACAACTTCCATCAAAAATTTCTTATACATGTCCATATGCAATATAACACTGTTTTCTACTTGTTCTTTTTCATTAGCTATCAGAGTGTTATATAATTTCTCTATATTCTTCAGTTTCCCTTCCTCTGTAATTTCATTCAATAGTATGTCAAGAGGAGCCAAGTTTTGTTTTGTTCTCTTCTTCTTTTTGGGTGTCAACTTTTTCTTTGGTGTAGCCTTTCTTACCGGAGATCTCACTGCTTGTTGTTTTTGTCTTGTCCTCCTAGGTGAGGGTGTGGTTGCTGATGAGGGATCTCTTTTCCTTACAACTCTCTTGAAAGTTTCAGGCATGTCATTCTTTGAAGATGTGCCTACCGGTGATAGGTCAGTTTCAGGTTGTGGGGTTGCTAACTCATCCTCTGTTATGCCAGTTTGTTTCATTACTTTATCCTTGATTTCCTTTGCTTGCCTAAAACCTTTTCTTATAACTGCCTCAACCTTTTTCACTCTTTTCTTAGATTGTATTTGGCTTTCAATAGTTTTTCCACTACCAAATACTTCTTCCTTAGGTTCTTTAGGGTCTTCCAGAAGTGATTTAGCATAAGTTTCAATTATATGATAATTTGTTTCGTAGCTCATTTTTGTTACCCAGATTGTCCTAGGGATGACTGCTTCCATCTAGATCTCATCCTTTTTTATTACAAAGCATATTTCATCTTTATATTTGTCAACAATCTTTTGTGATAATCTGATTCTTTTCCTCATTTTGGCCTTAAGTGCTTGAAAGAAATCATGGATATTGTTTTCCTTATCTTCTCCCATATTGTTGAATAGTTATGTTAGTTGTTTACCTACCGGCATATCATATCCAAGTTCTTTGTAGCTTATACCAAGAACCTGTTTGGTTATATGTAGCATTAGACATACTAGCAGATTTCCAAACCTAAAAGTTCCTTTCTTGTCCTTCTTAATCTTGCCTAAGTTGTCAATTAATTCGTCCTTCAACCACTCACATACATCAATTTTTGCATTATTTGTGACCATATCATGAGCACTCCTAATGCATAAACTTGAAACTGAATTGAGTCTATTTGCATGAGTTGCCTTATATCCTAATATCATGCTGATAAATCTTACATTAGTATCTTTTACATCATTGACTCTAAAGGACCTTTTATCAGATGTGGCACCAGTTAGCTGAGTAACTAGGTCATTTGAGACCTTTTTAGTCTTGTCTGGCCTTTTACCAGTGGTCGGTAACCCTATGACAGCTTTCACAGCTTCCTTGATGTTTTTGTGAATTGCATCTAACCAGAAAAATTCACCATGTACCTTGCTTAAGACTATCCTAATCACATCCTTGGGGAATTCAGAAATGCTAAGGATCTCTGTAAATCCTAGGGTTTCAATGATCTTATGTTCATCTTTTACATTATTGAATTCATCACATATGACAGATTTAAACATGGTTTTAATCTCTTCATCTCCTAGTTCCTCAATGTTGCAGTGAATGTAAATTCTGGGGTCTTCAGCATAAACAACTCCCTTGGGAATTTGAGAAAAAGCACCTAAGGTATCATCTTTCTTTGCTACCTCAGGAACTAATTGAAACACGGGCCTAGGGCGTTTTATGACCTCGATTACAATAGGGTTTGCTATATATTCAAGTGCAGAGGTGGATGCCATGATGATAAATACCTTTTAATGCCTTTAGGATGGATGATTGCTTGAAGTGTTCTTGCCTCTTGCTCGAAATGCCTTAGCTCAGAATCTTCGCACTCTTCATAGGTTTGAAATCTCGGTGAAATGAAATGGAGCCAAAACCATAGTGTTACTTTGCCATCTACCACATTTAATGCATGCCGGTTAAGTATTCACTTAACATTGTCTACCGGTAAGGAGTAATTTCCAACTTCTCATCTCTAACCGAGGGAATAATAGCACGTGTGTCATTAGATTGCCAAACCCTCAAGGAAACTTTCTTCAATTCGATGAAGAACTTCTTACCGGTGGAGCACTGCTCTGTCCTGCCGGTGAAGCATTGACTGGTTCTACCAGTGGAGGAGTATTCCCAATATTTAGATCAGCTTTTCTAATCTATTGTTTTGAGAATTCTTGCTTAACCTCTTCAACTTTTTCTTTACCTTTCAAGCTAGAACTTTTGTTGTCTACCGGTGATCCTTTACTTCTACAGAATTTTGCAAAATGTCCAATCTTGTTACATGCATAACAAGTCACATTATTCTTCTGAATAGCTTTCCCATAACCTATGCCGGTTTGTGTTTTGCATTGATTAGATAAATTCCAAATCTTCCACAAACATAACATCTCACACTCATTCTGAAATTTTCAGAGTTGTGACCAAATTTGTTGCATTTTGAACATTGACTGGTGGGTGTGTTGATATTTTGATAATTTCTAGATCTACATTCATTTGCTCTATGACCATACTTATTACAGTTAAAGCATTTTCCATTGAATTTATAAGTATTAGGTTGTCTTACCAGTTTGCTATGATCCTGAGTATTTGTAGTACCGGAGCTTTCACCAACTTCAAAGCCAATTCCAGAAGTGTCACCTTTAGGTTTTTGATTCTTCAGCAAGGTGCCAAGTTCCTCTGAGCTTTTCTTGAATTTTTCTTTATGTTGATTTGTAGTTTCTAGTTCTCTTTCTAAGACTTCTTTCTGCCTCATCAATTCATTGGAATCATTCTGAGTGTGCATCAGATATGTCTTTAATAGATCATTTTCATAGCTAAGTCTTGTGTTCTCATTTGCTGCATCACTTAGTCTTCTGGTCAATTCTTCTTCATTCTTCTTCTTCTTATCCTCAATTTCTTTACAAAATCTCATAGTCATATCCTTCATCTCATTCTTTGTTGTCATGTTCTCCAGTTTCAGCTTGTTTATCTGATCATTAAGTGATTCCTTTTCATCATTCTCATTTTGCATTTTTTCACAAAGTTCTCTTCTCTTATTTCTTGCAATAGTAAGATTCTCTTGAAGTGCCTAAATGACATCCTAAGTTGCCTTTAGATCATATTCTAGTTTGATATTTTTCAATTTTTCTGTATCATAGTCTGAGAGAGCTCCTTCAAGTTGCTTCGTCAGATTTTCCATCTTTACCAGTGTCAAGATCTTCCTCAAGTTGTTAGGCTTCTACAAATAGAGGACCAAGCTCTGATACCAATTGTTAGGATTCCCACAGATACTGAGAGGGGGGGGGGGTGAATCAGTATCTAACTGGTGAGTAGAATTTATTATCTTAAAACATGCAGAACATATTATAATAGTGTACCGGTATGCAAGAAATAATGCAATAAATAGAATTAAAAACATCCACATGAAAAGCACACAATAACACAAGGATTTAATGAGGAAACCTGGTGTGGGAAAAACCTCAATGGGATTTGTGACCCACAATATCCACTTACTGGCCAATAAGAGAATATTACTTACAAGAGGGGCCTGCACATGCAGGAAGGCCAATTGCCTAGAGCTCGCTGCTCAATGGGAAGTCTCACTGACTTACAATGTGGATTATACAAATCCAATAACTTCTACTACTTTACAATAGCATCTTCAATTTCAGATTCAGTATCGGTTTCTTCTCTATTCTTTTCATATACCCCTTAACCTATATTTCGCATAATAGGTCTGCCTAATCTTTTTTTTCCTTTCGCTTACATCACTTTCTTAACTTACAAAATGTCTACAATGATCTCTCTTATATATAAGAGTCATTTTACAATATGCCAAGTCGGCTTACAAAGTTTTTACAATAATAAATAAAATATAATATAACAAAATCCTGTCAGCCTCTGTGCTGGTATACTTCCTTTCTTTGTGCCAGTGCCAGTGGTCTGAGTGCCAGTGTAGAGTCTGATCGTTGATGCCAGTGAACTATCTTGCCAGTGTAATGCCTTGCCGGTGCCATAGGATTGTAAGGTTGCCATCAATGACAAAACCTTCAATCACCTACAATGTCTCATTGGAGTGTGCATATGCCAACACTCCTAACTTATAACCACCTAACCTAACCATCCCTCTATCCTAACCCATTCCACCTAACCTTGGGTTTAACTAACCCTATCCTATCTTGCACATTCTAACCTCCTTATCCTAACCTCCTATGGTGTGGATATTCTCCCCTTGAGACACATGACACTTTGGCCACATGTCTCCTCTCTTGGACACTTTCCCTCTTGTGAGCAAGGATTCTTGACACTTGTCACCACAAAGATGAGAAGTGTCCCTTCTTCCAACCTCCTCCAATTTCACCATTGATATCTTCAGACTCAATCTTGAGCATTGATTCCTGCCACCTCACCCGTGGCCTTAGAAATCCTATAAATATCCCCCATTTTGGAGCACAAAGGATCCCATCTCATATCAATTTACACATTGTTACTATAGGTATATCCATTAGAGAATATCATTTGAGCATTGTTACTATAGGCAATTGCATCTTAGATCTAGTTTAATTTGATCATTTTCTAGCATAATTGTTGAATCATGTAGCTTAATCAATCTCTTTTCTAGCTTAATTGCATCGTCATCATAGATTAATCATGCATATCATTAGCTTAATTAGACTCTTGGATCAATATAGCATAATCAATCTCATCTAGTTTTCATATCATCATCATTCAAATCCTTCATCTAGGTGTAGTCAAGTCACTGAAATTGCTTATCCAGATTTGAGAACAAATCCACACTCACATCTCTTAGGAGGCGATAGGTCGCTTTGTCATGGTTTATCTTTTATTTTCTTTTAATTTGCTAACCATGCTTGTAATGATCTATTGAGTGTTTATGTTGTAGCTGCAGGTACCACACTTCGCAGGCACAACATTTTGGCGCCCACCATGGGGCCGAAAATCTCATTTTTGGCCTCTTAGCATCATCAAATTTTCAATCTAGCAAGTTTCTGGCCGGGTCTGATTCAGAATCTCGTATGCGTTCCTTTGCAATATCCTACAAGTTTCTTTGTATACTCGTATGAGAATGTGAGAATACTCATACAAGTAGGTGAGAATACTCGTACAAAATTCTGCTTCTGTGTTTTCAAAATAGATTGCTTTTTAGGGTTTACATGCTTCAATTTGGCTATTACTAATGCTAACCCTAGTCTGTTTGTGAAATTTTCTAGCAGCCTAACTGGTTTTTATAGGATAATTGTTGAAGATTACACTTGTCAAAGATTCATTTCATCAAATAACATGACTACTAATGTATCTGTTGTGTAGGTTGCCTAAGGAGAACTCAACCAAACTTTTTGTCTTCCTTAAGTTTTCTAGGCACACTTATTTTGCTAATGGTAAATGAACATCTTGTTTTCTATGTTTGAGAAGTTGTCTAAAAGGTAGGAGAGTATGCTCTTGTCCATTTGGACAATCAGAAATCTCGACCCTTGAAGCACTTATATGTTTGAGATTTGATTACCTTTAGCAGGCCTGTCATAGTGGGAAAAATTAATCACCCTGTGAGAACAACCCATCTGAGTATAGCTAGAACTAATCTTTTTTACTCACTCTAAAAAAAAAGGCCTCTCAGGATTAAAGTCTTGGAGGATGGGATTATTTGAGTTTTCTCTTTTGAGATCTCTCATATCGTACATTTAGTAGGGCCTTGCAGTCTCAATCACACTTGTGTGACTACTTCTTATTTTGGTACCTTGTAGGGCTATAGGCCTCAATCGCGCTTGTGTGACTGCAAGGGATAATTTCAAATGGAAACCCTTACTACGAACCTTAAGATAGAGGCTACCTGATTCACCTCCGAAAGGGGGATAATCTTTGTGCAAGAGAGATAGTAACTCTCCCAAGATACTTTCCATATCGTGCCCCCATTAGCATTTGGAGTTGGATAATATGGCTTTGAGAATCCATTGTGTGAGACTCAACGGTCGTATTTTGATTAGGTATTGGGTGTGTACCTAAGTTTGCAAGCAACGATTTTCTCTCTCAGCCAACTTCCTTAGGATTTAGCGTGTTGTGCTTGAGGTCACTTATCATATCACGTGTTTGTTGTGTCTTCATCCCTAAAGAAAAAAATCAAACATCAAAAACTGGAAAACAGAAGTAAAACATCAAACTTCATAGATCAAAAATATGTCCAAACAAAATTTTTGTCTCTGTTCTGTCCTCAGTCATACGAGTTTTCTACTTTGTTGTACATCTAGTTTATCATCTGGTTCAATGAGAATTATCGTATGAGTCAGTTTAGCAGAGGATTTTGTGCTCTCTTTTGTTGTCTGGTTCTGTGAGAAATCTCATATGAGTTTATGCCTTTGTCATGCGAGATTTCTAGTTCGCCATATGAGCCTGTCTAAATTGTCGTCCAAGGCTGTATAAACTATCATACAAATTTTTGTCTCTGTCAATCCAGAGTTGTCTTCTTGCATGTCTTTTTCAAATCTATCATGTTTGCTTGGTCTATTTACAGTGAGCATAAACACCTGATATCTGTCATTTTGTGCTTAGATTGTCTCCTTGGTTCGCTTGGTCAAGTTATCATCTATCAAATCGGATTCTAGAAATAGACACCTCAAGATTTTCAAGTATTCGCCTTCAACAAGTTCAAGATCTAAACATTCCAAAGTGCATTATCACCCTCTTTGATAAACTGATCACTCAAAACATAGTTTCTCATCAGGATCTATCATCCACTATCACAAAACTACAACGTTTGGTCAAGACAACCTTGTCCCACATCGTAGGATATATCATTCCTATTGGACTTGGTTTTATCAAAATCATCATCATTGCACTCCAAAACTGAAGATCGAAAAACTTGTAAACTTTTAAACACTTGAATCATCTTTTCATGTCATATCACTCTATCACATTTACATTGACACTTCATCACTTATCAAAGCAAATTTTAGAAAATTGAATCCTTGCACAATATCTAACACACGTGTATGCCTGTTTTAACTAGAGCGCAGAGATGGAAGATCACAGAAATGGAAATCGAAACATTGGAAATAACGGAAGATTATAGAAACGTGGAACCCAAAAATGAAATACAAGAAGAAGGGGAAATAACAAAACATCTCCGAGAAATCAAACAAGATCCTAAATTCGATAAATTTATGGCAAAAATATTGGAGGGAGAAAAAGAAAAATACTTCCTAATGTTAGCTAAATCTGGTGCTACACTTCCCCAAGATTTTGATGTGAGCAAATTAGCACAAAAGAGAAGTGACTCTTCCCCTGATAATGAATGACATGAGGATATTTTTGGTCTCAAAGTTAACAACACATCAATTCCTGATAATAGAAGAACTAATGAGGAAACTTCCATTCCCAAAAAGGATGACGTAGAAATTCTCAACCATGTCAAATCTAATGAAGACACAAGAAGGGGTCAAGATGACACAAGAAGCGATCAATATCATACTAGAACACACACTCATACAAGGAAAAATCATGTTGATAATCCTATCACAACTCTTACACAAAAAATACAAACGCTGCAAACACAAATTCAAGATATGCAGAGAGCAACTGTTAGAAGATACTCGCTTCAAGAAATATGTCCTTACCCCTTCGATATAAATCTAAACATGATACCATTTCCTACAGGTTGTGAAACTCCTCGATACGATAAATATAATGGAAGCACTGATCCCTAGGATCATATATGAGAATTTTGCACACTAAGTATGGAGTTTGCACATGAGGATACCTACCTGATGAGATTATTTCCAAAAAGCTTAAGTGGACTAGCTATGGAATGGTTTTCCAAACTTCCACCTGGAATTAGATCTTTCGCAAAATTGGTGGATAAGTTTGTTTTGTAGTACTCTTAAAACATTCAACATGAGATAACAATGCACGATTTATGTAATACTAAACAAAAGAGTGGAGAACCTTTCATGACATTTCTACAGAGATGGAGACGATTAGCTTCACGATATACTTGAATGGTGTCGGAATACGAGAAGATAGACATATTCATTAACAACCTAAATGGACAAATGAGTTATCATCTAAAAAAGAAATACCATCAAAATTTTGTAAAGATGATTGATAATGGTATTAGAATGGAAGAAACTATGGTAAAGAAGGGTGATTTGAAGCTATACAAAGAAAGCGTTAATCCTCCTAACAACAATGTTAGCAACAATAACAATGATAAGCCTAAATTTTGGAATAGAAATTGAAATGTCATCAATGATGGAATAGTGGATAACAACAATATAAAACCAAAACAACCTGTTTTCAATTTATCCACTCACTCAGCAGCAGCTCAACAAAACAACAATCACCAAAAATCAACTTTCAACAATTTCTTTCAAAGGAAATTTACAAACATTGGTGAACCACTTGGGTCAGCACCGAAGACACTTCTCGCAAACAAATTGGTTACTTTGCCAAAAGGAAGGAACTATGAACCTCAAGTGAAACCCTCTTGCTATAACGATAAGCATTATTGTGATCTCCATCGAAACAAGGGACATCACACAGATAATTGCCAGCGGTTGAAACATGTCATCCAAGATTTGATTGATAATGGAGTAATAACTGTGGATGGACATACGACAAATGAATCTCATACAACTTTTAAAACTCCACTTCCAAACTATGAGAAGGGTGAATCATCAACAACACATAATGGTAAGGGTAAAGCAAAGGCAAACTATGCTCATACATATGATAACGTAGTAAATGTGATTGTAGTTAAAGAAAAGCAACATCAAGAACCTATTCATTCTATCACAAGAAGCAAAGCTAAATTTGTTTTGATGGGTCCTACCACTAACATGTCATCCACTGCAAAACAATATAATCTAGTGGAGCAATTGCAGAAAACGCCGGTGCAAATATCCATCTTAGAACTTTTAAAGCTTTCACCTACACACAAAGAAATTCTTGAACGAGCATTAGTAGATACAACAGTGTCTAAAGATATTGATATAGATCAATTCCAAACCATGGTGGGACACCTCACAACCCCTCACTACTTATCATTCACCAAAGAAGATGACATGTCCTTGCAACATCCCCATAATGCTCCCTTGCATATCGAAGTCCTCATTCATAAGACGCGAGTTAAACGTGTCCTAATAGATGGTGGAGTTGGCTTAAACATTTGTTCATTGAGTCTTGTCTATGCTCTAGGTTATTCAGAAGATGCAGTTGATCCCCAAAAAAACATCACCATAAAAGCCTATGATGAAGAAGAGCGTTCCTCTAAAGGAATTGTGATGTTACCCATTAGAGTGGGACCTTTATAGAAAGACACAACATGCCAAGTTCTAGAATTGGACTTATCATACAACATACTCTTGGGAAGACCCTGGATACATGACATACAAGTTGTTCCATCAACATATCATCAGTGCCTAAGATTTCCCTACAATGGGCAGGAAATCACGATCTCAACATATTCAAATCCATTTCAGTATTGTAGTAATTTCAAACTAGTTCAAGAGCTCATTTTTCCTCATAATAGGGAGGAATTATCTTCAAACACACAAACCAAAGAAAAATCATTTGCCTCAATTTCGTCAAGTATGGAAAAACAAATGCAGCTAAGAGATAGAGAGAATGGAGAATATTAAATATCACAATTACCACTCTCTCCTAAGTCCTATGGAAAACCATAAAACTCTAAACAACAACCAATTGTGAAACATCTTCCAATATTTGATGGAGCATTTGTTAGTGCTAGGACCTTATAAGAGGAAATAGAAGACAAAGGTGTGCTACAATGGCTATATAAGGATGAAGAAATCCAACAAAAGATCAACAATGTCTACATACCCACTGAAAAAGTATGGAAAAGGATTTAACATTCTTCAAAAACTGGGATACACTGGAACAGACCCTATAGGAAAAATAAAAGAAGGTATCTCAAAACCTATCCAACCTTACACTCAGCAGGCTACAGACAAAGTGGGCTTAGGGTATGGTCAAGTTACTCTACCAAAAGACACATCTTCTAGCCAACAACACGAAGTATATGAAAATAGACAAGAACAACTTACAATTGAAAGGGAAGAAGCATTAGCCAAGTAATAAGCACAAACAAACATGAAATGGCAAAAGAAGCAAGCTTCAAATCAATAGGAAAAACAAACTAACAGCACCTCCCAAGCAGCATTAACTCTCAATCAAAGAAAGCACGAACCTAGTACTAATCAAAGAGAACTCATAGCAAGGTTAAGAGAACTCAATCTCAGTCTAGAAAAAGTTGAATATGAAAGAAGAAAATATATAGCATGAAAAGCAGAAGAAACAAATCAAACACTATATGAATAAATCTATAGATTGCAAGTTGCAAGTGAGACAAATTCTAATGAATGGGAATGGGATTCCAATCATTCTGAAGAATCAACTAAAGAAAATTGTTTTGAAGAAGATGTAGGATTCGATGTAGTTCACACATATGCAGAGCAAACATTAGGAACTAGCCCACTAAATTAGAATCACATTCGACTAACTTGGACTTAATCGAGGATGATCAGGAGCTCCTTGTGCGAGGTCATTTTGATGAGAGTACCGTTCTAGACATTGACATACATATCAAAAACATTGACACATCTATCATGACCCTTGATACCCTCGAAACATCTCAACCTGATGACTCCCTACCTCTAATCCACCTTGAACTTATTGATTGGGAAAATGAAAGACATACTGCCATTCATACCTTTCCTAATGACCATACCATATCTATATATCTTAATGCAATCGAACCTGCAATAACTTTCACAAGGAATTTCAACAACGCATCTTCTAGTCAAGGGGGTGCCAAATCTCCCAGTCGCAAAAGTGAAAATAAAGAAAACAATATCAGGTCTAATGCTGAAAACCATTTCTTGGCAATATTAGATCAAGAAAAAGTAGAAAGAAAGGATGCATCTAACAATGAAAACCTCCTCGAGGCACCGGAAGATGGGAGATTTGACACTTTACCTATGCACTATCAAGAAAGGTCATCCATTTTGATCAAACCAACAGAGGTAGTTAACATTGGCACAACAAAGCAACCAAAGATTCTACATCCAACAACTTCTCTGTCAGAACAAGAAATGCAACAATATATGGAATTGTTCAAACAATGACAAATCAATTTCACCTGGTCATATGCAAACATGCTAGGGTTGGATCTATAGCTTATTATGCATCACTTAAATGTCAATCCAGGAGCCAGACCAGTTATATAGAAATTAAGGAAGATGCATCCACATATCGCTCTCCTGGTCAAAGCAGAACTAAATAAATTCTTGGATGTAGGATTCACCAAACCTGTGGCTTATCCTCAATGGGTATCCAAAATTGTTCATGTTTCCAAACCAAATAAAAGTATTAGAATATGCATAGACTTCAGAGATCTTAATAATGAATGTCCAAAGGATGATTTTCCTTTGCCTAACATTGACATCATTATAGATTTAACTGTTGGACACTCCATGTTTTCTCTAATGGATGGTTTCTCTGGATACAATCAGATTAAAATGGCACCTAAAGATCAAGAAAAGATGGCTTTCACATGTCCGTGGGGTACTTTTTGCTGGAATGTCATGCCCTTTGGACTAAAGACTGTAGGTGCTACATATCAGAGAGCTATTACAATGATATTCCATGACATGATGCATACATTCATGGAAGATTATGTGGATGACATATTGGCCAAATTATACAACAGAGAAGACCATATAGGAATACTAGAAAAGATCTTTGACAGGTTAGAATAGTATAAGCTATGGCTCAATCCCAAGAAATGTGTATTTGGTGTCACTTCAGGCAAACTATTGGGCTACATTGTTTCAGTTAAAGGTATCGAAGTAGATCCAGCTAAGGTCAAAGAAATCATGGAAATGGAATCTCCCCAGAATATCAGTCAACTAAGTTCACTTCAAGGAAGATTACAATCAATCAAAATATTTGTTTCTCAACTAGCTGATAAATACCAACCATTTACTCATCTATTGCATAAAAATGTTACTTTTAAGTGGGACCATCAATGTGAGGATGCATTCAATAAGATCAAGGCCTATCTCATCCAACCACCCGTCCTAATGTCACCAATTCTAGGAAAGCCATTGTTACTCTATGTATCAACCACAGAAGTATCATTAGGAGTCCTGCTTGCACAACAGGACAATGAAGGAAAAGAATGAGCCATCTACTACATCAGCATAACATTAGTGGGATACGAGATCAACTATTCACCAACAGAAAAAGCATGCTTGGTGGTAGTTTTTTCTTCTCAAAAATTCAGACACTATCTACTATCTCACTCCATCAAGTTGATTGCTAAAATCGATCCATTGAAGTATTTTCTCAGCAAGGCAACATTAACAGGACAACTAGAAAAATGGATTATGATTCTAAGAGAGTTTGATATTGAGCATGTTGATAGAAAATATATAAAGGGGCAAGTCATTACAGACCAACTAGTAGAGGCACCACTTCAAGATGATCGTCCTTTACAGATTGAGTTTCGTGATGCTGATATCCTAAAGGTCACCACAAAAACATGGCAATTATAGTTTGATGGTTCATATACACAACATAGATTAGGAGCAGGCATTCTATTCATCATGCCAGAAGGTCATACAATTCCAAAAGCATACAAATTAAGTTTTCCATGCACCAAAAATACAACAGAATATGAAGCTTTGGTTACAGGTATCAAAATGGCTATAGAATGGAACATTACACAACTTTGAGTCTTTGGAGATTCTCAGCTCGTCATCAATCAAATCAATGACAATTATCAAACAAAGGGTGAAAAGTTAATGCCTTATAAGAAGATGGTTGATGATGTCAAGAAATGTTTTGTAAGAATAACTTTTCAGCAGATTCCAAGGAATGACAACAAAGCAGTAGATGCCATGACAACACTTGCTTCTCTCCTTCAGATAAAGGAAACTCAAGAGTGTTACGAATTCCTGGTGGAAGAGTTGTTTTACCATGCACATAATTGTCCTAATTCCCAAACTATTTGTCACCTTGATGGGCATGATTCCTCCCGCTATGGCAAAACTTACACATACCTAAAAGATAATATCCTCCCTCCCGACTTATCAAAAAACCAAAAGAGAAACTTTATTCACCAATCCTCCCATTATACTCTTGTCACAGATACCCTTTTTAAATGAGGTCTAGACGATACTCTTTTAAGATGTCTTGAACAAGAAGAATCTAAGAAGGCCTTACATGAAGTCCATAACGACATTTGTGGCACTCATTCAAGTTGTCTTACTCTTTCGAAAAAACTCATACGCTTGGGCTATTATTGGCCAACTATGGAACAAAATTCTTTTCAGATAGCTAAAACATGCAAACAATGTCAGATCCATGGAAATTTGATTCATGCACCAACACAAGAACTTTATGCTTTGGAAACATCTTGTCCTTTCTGCCAATGGGGTCTTGATCTAGTAGGAAAGATAAATCCTTCTTCATCCAATGGTCACAAATTCATCCTTGTAGCTACAGAATATTTCACAAAATGGATTGAGGCAGTACCTCTCATCAATATCACAGGAAAACAAATTGTTGCATTTATCTTGAACTACATCATCTGTCACTATGCAATACCTATGACCATTATCACTAATAATGGGTGACCATTCAATAACCAAGATGTACAAGAACTATGTGAGAAATTAAAGATCCAACACAGATTTTCAACACCCTACTATCCACAAGGGAATGGGCAAGCAGAGGCATCAAACAAAACCATTATGAAAATCCTCAAAAAGACCGTGAATGATGCTGGAAGAGATTGGCATATTTAATTGAACCCTGCTCTATGGGCCTACCATACCAGTATCTGCACACCAGCATGTGCCACACCTTTCTCTCTTGTCTATGGATCAGAATCAATACTGCCAATAGAAGTGGAGATACCATCTCTACAAGTATCATTAAAAGGTCTTATCTCAGATGAATAACAACGAGTATCTAGATTGCAAGAGTTAGAATTGATCCATGAACAAAGACAATACGCCTTTGATCATTTAAAGGTCTATCAACAAATAATATGTCACAGTTACAATCACAAGGTCAAACCGAGAGCATTTCGAGTTGGAGAACTAGTACTAAAAGAAAATCCACGCAACCAGGAAGATCGACAAAAGAAAGGGAAGTTTGAACCAAACTGGTTAGGTCTGTTTGTGGTCACAACAGTATTTGGGTTAGGAGCATATCAGCTATCAACATAGGACGAGGATTTGAGGAACCCATCAATAGCATGCCTCTGAAGAAGTTTTATGTCCAAAAAAACAAAAAATCCAAAAATAGTGAACAAATAGAAAAATCCAAAAACAGTGAAAAACAATAACAAAATAAAAATAGAAAAAAAATATGAGAAAAAGGGCAATAAAAATAAATGGTGAAAACCTGACAAACAGGCGCTATATGTTAGCTAGCTCTTCCTTCTATTGGTTCATGCATCCCTCCGCTTGCATTCTTTTTCCATCAGCATAGTTCATATCCATAATAAGCCTTTGTACATACGCATGCATCGCAGGTGATTTCTCACCATGGTTTGGATCATTGGATATATCATACTGACTTTGTTTCTAGGCTTGGGGCAAAATCTTGCACCTAGCTAGTAGCAAAAAATTTTAGCATTTTGAGCTTAATCAAACAAGAAGAACAATAGTCAGACAACTCTTGTCAAGCAAAAACTGAGACACATCCAAAATTGAACACAAGATCAACTCACCATCAAACTATCACATGTTAGTCTAAGCACACCACACATTTTTCAATGGATGATATCTTTTGGATAATGATTTAAACATGATTGTTCAACTTTTCTATCTTGATTTTCGCTATCATGATTTCTGAGTGACTCCGGGATGTCTCTGACTAGAGGAACAAGGAAGTAACATGATATTTTTCTTGTCTGTTATCTATAAATTAATCATTAATATGTGCAAATTTGTCTCGGGACATGATCTCAGATTATCATCGAAGACATTTCCAATTTGCATATAGAAATGGTTAATATTGCCTGTTTTATGCAAGCAACACTCAAGTCATCTTGGTTCAATTATACCTTGATGCTTATGCTAACTTGCAATATCAAAATCCAGGAAAGTGGTGCTTAGGTCATTATGGTTTAATTATACCATCGATGTTTGCACTCACTTCCCACATGTTAAAAATCTCAATGATGACAAAACGCAATAATCCAGTGACTAGTCCGGTCGTAGCTTTGCATTGGCATTTGCATTTAGCTTGCATCTCATTCTTGCATGGGTTCCCGCAAGCTCATCTTATCCAAGGTTAAATATATCGTAGGAATCATCAAGGTATCATCATAAGTATATACACAATCAAACTAATGACTCATCTCTCTCCAGATATTGTCGAACCAGTGCAAATTTTATGTTACCCCCCTCAATAGAACCAACATCAGTATATCTGAATCTTCCTGCAACTTGATATCAACAAAATATCAATTCTTTACCCAATCAACCTTATCAATTCTATCAATCGATCACATCTAAATCTATTCTATCATGTCTTATACATGATGTAAATTTCCTAGAACCAGACGTTCTGATCAAGTCTTATACAAGATATATCATTCCTGAAACTATACGGTTTTGATCATCTTTGTCTTATACAGGAGGTTTCATTCCTGAAACCAGACTAAATCTCGATCTTATCAATCTAATCAATCAAGATTTATCAATCATCACATTGAGAACCGCATAATAGTAATCAAAGAACTTGCACTTTCATCAATGAATGTTGCATGAATCAAATCATTTCTCATCAGGAAATCAATTTTGTAATGATCCAACCATCCAAAGGTCAGTTATCTCAATTGATTTCCTGAGGGGGCATTATCGTATCATAACTTATCAATCAATGTCTGGGGCATCCTATCGAACCAATATCATCATCAAAATGAGATTATTCTTTGAATCAATGTATCATCACACCTCACTTCAAAGAGGGGCAAAATGTATACACCTAAAAATGGTCTGAAGATAATTAATTAAATAAGCAATTATTTAATTAATCCCCCTTCCTAATTTAATTGAATTCATTAGAAATTTGATTAAATTCTCTCTTTCATATACTTATTAATAAATCTAAGGATTTATTTAATAGGTTCATTTCAATAAGTCCCCTTTGATTAATTAATTCAAATTAATTAATCCTCCCCCCATTCAATCAATTCTTCCAATCCCCTAATTAATTAAAACAAATCAATTTATGAATTGCTGAAAATTAATTAGTCTTTTCCTATTATTTAAATTTTTAAATTCAAATTACCCACATTCCTCCTAACTTATAACCACCTAACCTAACCATACCTCTAACCTAACACATTCCACCTAACTTTGGGTTTAACTAACCCTATCCTATCTTTCACATTCTAACATCCTTATCCTAACCTCCTATGGTGTGGATATTCTCCCCTTGAGACACATGGCACTTTGGCCACATGTATCCTCTCTTGGACACTTTCCCTCTTATGAGAAAGGCTCCTTGACACTTCTCACCATAGAGATGACAAGTGTCCCTTCCTCCAACCTCCTCCAATTTCACCCTTGATATCTTCAGACTCAATCTTGACCATTGATTCCTACCACCTCACCCCTGGCCTTGGAAATTCTATAAATATCCTCCATTTTGGAGTACAAAGGATCCCATCTCATATCAATTTAGGAATTGTTACTATAGGCATATCCATTATAGAATATCATTCGAGCATTGTTACTATAGGCAATTGCATCTTAGATCTAGTTTAATTTGATCATTTTCTAGCATAATTGTTGAATCATGTAGCTTAATCAATCTCTTTTCTAGCTTAATTGCATCATCATCATAGCTTAATCATGCATATCATTAGCTTAATTAGATTCTTGGATAAATCTTGCATAATCAATCTCATCTAGTTTGAATATCATCATCATTTCAAATCCCCCGTCTAGGTGTAGTCAAGTCATTGGGATTGCTTATCCAGATCTGAGAGAAAATCCACACTAGCATCTCTTAGGAGGTGATAGTTTGCTTTGTCATGGTAAATCTTTCATTTACTTTTAATTTTCTAACCATGCTTGTAATGATCTATTGAGTGTTTGTGTTACAACTGCAAGTACCACACTTTACAGGCACGAGACTAGGTGTCTATGATAAGTGCCTTCACATCAAGGTGAAATCACCACACATACCTCGACTCCACTTATTTGTATGTTACAAGGAGGTTAGAGTCATTTCTTTGTCTGTTTTGAGTGAATTTCTTTAATGTGCAATCCAGATCCATGTGTAATTTGTCCAAGGATATGAATGATAAAAGGGTCATTGCAGACAAGATAATTAATATTGCATTTATAAAGAAAGGAACTCTATTTTGCCTATTGTATTTGTAAAAATCTTAGTGATGAAAATTAAGCATACCAAATCTAGTGACTAAGTTTAGGTTGCATTCATTCTAAATTTTATGCATTTCAAGTGATTTCGGCAAGATAACTATGATCTCTTTATCTTTTGAATGAGAGTTTGAAACAATCATCATTTCTCAGCTAAGTGGTCTCTTTTTTATCATTGTTTCTTCAATCGAGTACTTGTGTATTGAGATGTTAGTCTCATATATGATCATCTTATATAGATTCATACATTTCATTATATATTTATTGTCATTCATATTACTGCATAAAAAAAACTAAACATTTGCATTACTAGTTGCTCATTTTCATCATTTATTTGCATAATAAAGAAAAAACAAAAAAACATCCATATTCATCTGCATTACATACATCGATACTGAAAAGAGATGCATACATATAGAATAAAGCATATAGAAAGACATCTCATAATCAATCAACACAAGTACAATGAAATCCAATCAAGAGCTCATGTATCTCATCATAATCTCAAAGTTTAAGAGTACAAATGATATCAATTGTCAAATACAATGTCTCATCGAAGAAAGAATCATATAGGCTACAAAAAATGGGTGTATAACAAAATCTAGGAGATATAACAAATCTAGCTCTCTACCTCTCCCTCATTGTTAGGTGGAGGAGGTGGTTCTTGGTGACCAACATCCTTTCTAGGTGCCCTATCTCCCTTAGATCGAGCCATATATTGAGAATACATAACAACCTATTGTGCTATTGGGACCGCTACACTATAAGCTACAACTTAATAAGTTGCATGACTCATCTGATGCAAAACCTCTCGTTGAAGAGCATCACACTCTGCTCTCACCTCTACAAGTTGTCAGTCTCATGCTAGTTGCATTTGCACCACTGTCAACTATGACTGCAAACCTGTCAACCTAGTCCTCAAAGACTGTACTGCATCTAGTACTCCCTTCTCTCTCCCAATATCTCCCTCTCCACCTCCTTACTCATCCCTCCGCTGCCTAACCTGCCTATTAGCCGCTCTCTCCTCCTCACCTTTAACCTATGTTTCCCTAGAACCACCAGCCTCAACCCCAACAGCTCCTAATGATCCACCCTCCCCTCTCTATAGTTGTCGACCTCTCATTGTTGCTCTGCTGCTACTAGCACCAGGATCACCTTATGTCCATCTAGGTACATCCGCTCTCTATTCCTGTACCTGCACTCATCCCTTTACCTACACTCATCCTTGTACCTGACCTAGTACTTGTGCCTATGCTGGTGCATCCTCCTCCACCTCATCTATAAGAGGCACATGCTCTCTGGGATCTATAAACCAAGGAAAATGATGTCTCTGAAACCAACCTCTATACTGGGGCAATGCCCCCACGTCTACCACATCCTCTAGATAATCTCATCTCTGTGGATGTAAACCCGCTAACTCCTACACAATCAATGCATATGACAGTCTCGGTGCCCATCCTCATCTCTCCTCCTCCCCATATCGAGCATAGGCTATGAACTACTGGGATATACTCTGTGGTCTCCCATCCTGTCTCATCACCCTAGATACTACAAATCACTCAATGATAGACACCAATCTGCCAATAAGAGGTCGAGTCATAAACATATCCTTCCTTTGCACTATCCAATCATCCCACAGCTCTAAACAACTATATGGTTTCTATACTACAGCAATCAAATCATCCAATTGTCTCCAATAATCAGTCTTGCTCGGGTGAGGTTGTGTAACATAACCCGAATAACAGTATGCAATAGGTTGATGCGCCTCCCGCGAATCATCTACAATAGGCCTACATACTAGGATGTGCTCCCATGCCCATATCTATAAAACTAACACACCTGCTGCCATACTCTTCCCCTCCCGATACACAATCGCATGCATCTCATGATACATATGAGCAAGTAAGCATGATCCCCACCCTAATCTCACTAGATGAGTCAATAACCTCTCAAGCATCTTGCCCCAACCACATAGAAATCCCTATTGTCCCATATCAGGCATCACAAAACAACCAATCATACTAGCCAAAATGCAAGCAAGAGGGTACCACACACCATACCTGATCATCAAATTATCCCACGTAATAGCGCGATCAAGGATAGTCTCGTCATGGAATATCCGTCTCAAAGCCAAAATACCTAGTCGTGGAGTAGCATCATAATCCACCTTATCTCTAGCAAACGGAATCCTCAAAATCCTATATATATCCTCCGGCGTGATGGTCATCTCTCCAATCAGTAAATGAAAGGTGTTATAATCAGAATGAAAATGCTCAACTAAAGTGGTCAACATACCATGATTCACACAGATGTCAAGCATCTGTAATAGGTATCTAAATCCACACAAACCAATATGACCTCTCTCTGCATCTGATAAATCATGCATTGGCCTCATCATCAGTGGAAATGTACACCAAAACTGAATATCTGGAAACTGAATCTACATAATCGAACATACAAATCGTCAGTTTGTGATCAAATTTGCACTAAGAATGTGATAAACATGCTATAGAAACCAAATATAAAACATTTAAAATAAAAAATTGTTGTTTACACTCTCAAAAATACTTGTTTTTTATACGAGTTTCCATAGACAAGCAGAAACTCGTACAAGCAAACAATAGGCCCCACACGAGTAAACACTATTTAATACTTGTCACATGACTAAATGGTCTTATAAGAACACTTTTGTACGATTCACGAGTGAACACAAGACGGCAAACCCTACAATCCCATACGATAAAACACAAAGCAACAAAAACTCGTACGAGAAATAGTATCACACCGCACAATAAAATGACTCACCATGACTTTAAACAAAATGCAAAAATTCACAAAAAAATTCAAAATATGAGAAATGCAAAGGCTTAAGATCGATCACTTATTGTTGGGGCATAGTTTTGCAGTCGATTATGTTGTCTTTGGTGCTCGAATCGATGCTCTTGAATCAAAATGGTCATTTTTCTTCGCAGGAGGTTTTTAAAATTTTAAAATTTGAGAGGTAAAAATGAATTGACAATGACACATTGAACCCCTTATATAGCCCAAACCTTAATTTTTAAACTTGCTCTGATGGACATAAAAATTGTACCCTAAACTAAATCGACTATCCCAATTCCATTTTCGAGATCGAAATTGAAATCTGATGTCAATTCTCTAGTCAAAATTTAATAATGTTGACCACTTAGCACTTTCATCCTTGAGTCAATTTTTGAGTCGTTTTGCGCTCAATTCAATTCTAAATCTCAATTTAATTCTCAAATTATCTGTGATCTTAAAATTAATTCTTCAACATCAATCTTCATGCTCAAATAATTATCATCACTACAAATTATCTAAAAATCATTGTACCCTCGCTATCTTTCGATTTCGCTCCTGAGGGGGCATACCCATTACATATTTTTAGTAATTATCATCATCTAAAGTCGAGAAATTTTTCAAATCTTCTTTTAAAGTCGAGCAAAAATTATTTCAATCAAAGAAAATCAATTAAACCTTGTTACTAGGGGCATCTTAACTAAATCATGTCGTATCAATTTGAGATTCTTTGATGTCAAATAAAGCAATCTCTAGGTGCATATCAATTTTTTTCCTTATCTGAATCAATCTTCAAATCGGTGTTTAGTTTCATCACATCAAATTAAGATGGGGGTTCTCTCTTGCCAATCGATTCTTGTTCAATCAAATTCAGAATCGGTTTTATCACTTTCTCAGTCAATTCTTGTTCAATCAAGTTCAGAATCAGTTTTATCGCTTTGCTCAGTCAACTCTTGTTCAATCAAGTTTGGAATCGGTTGTGTCTCTCGCTCAATCTAGTTCAATCAAATTCTAGATTGATGCTTGTTTCCTGATAAATCAAGTTCAAGAACGGTATCTCGCTCATTGTCAATCCTAGTCAATCAAGTTTAGGATTGGTATCTCTTTAATCAACTCTATTCAGTTGCATCGCTACAAATCATGTTGAATATCTCGCTCTTCATCGGTTTGTGATCCATCAAGTTCAGAACTGATATCTATTTGGCATCAACTATTCTTTGAACCAACGCGTTGCTTGCACAATAATTCAAAGAGGGGCAAATGTAATACCCTAAAACTGGTCACCTAAACCATGGGCACCTAATCTCGACAACATCACCAAGGTCCTAACCAAAGGAAATTAATCAACCTTGAGCACCTAATTAATTAATTATTCAATCATTAATATTACATGGCAAGTTAATCGCTCTATATTAATTAAATATTTATTTAATTAATTAAATCATTCCAAGTAAATCATTTTGATCAATTATCTTTTTTTTTTTTTTAATTATCCTAGCATATTTAATTAATTAATAAATTTATCATTTAATCATAAAAAAAGGAATTCATTTACAAAAAGAGGAATTAATTTACAAAAAGAGATTAATCACAAAAAGAGGAATTAATCTACAAAAGAAAGAGTTAAATTGAAAACAAAAGAAAAGAATTAAATTGAGAGAAGAAATCGAACTTAAGATATTTCTTTTTCTAAAATTGAGATAACTTGAGAAATAAAAAAAGCAATTGAATAGAATTAATCATTTTCCCTAAAAATAAAACTTAAAGCTTTTCTTGAGGAAAGAGGTTTGGTTGCATTGAAAATTCTTTTTCTAAATAAAAATCTTGAACAAATTAAAGAAAAGTACATGAAATCGCCTAATTTTATCTCAAGTGCATGGAATCAACTAAATTTATCTCCAATGCAAACTTAGACTTATAATCTGAATGCATTCAATCAAGCTATAATTGGAATCTATCTCAAGATTAACTGAGTTCGATCTCCCAATTGTTACTACTTATCTAGTTGCCATTAGTTTTTATATTCAAAGTCATACTATATACTCTAGTTGGTTAACACTACCGAATCATGCAGTCGGTATACACAGAGAAGTCGGTTAAAGAAGAAAGCAGTCACAGAATGCAGTATACACCGAGTTGTCTACTGAGTATCTTTTTATGTCTACCGAGCAGCAAAGATGACACACCGAGTTGATATACACCGAGTGAAACGTGTTACTAGATTCATTAAACTTGGACATGCATATGAAAACGTGTTACAAGATCGAGGCACATCTAACCATTATCACATTGGAAATTGCACTAGAAGATTGTGTATGGTTTCAAGATCAATCTAACCAATGAAATATTTTGTATAGATATTCATTCGAGGAATCATGTTTGTAAGATTGAAGCAATGAATTGGATCACCGTCTTAAGAGATCTATTTATACAGCATGAGTTAAGGGTGTATACATGAGTGTAAAAAGACTGTTACAGAGACACAGAGGTCACCGAGAAGGTTTTCAGAGAACAGTCGAAGAACAGAGTAAACAGAAGGGTTTACCGAGTTACTATATGGGTTACCGAGGTATGCTATTAGCAAGGTAATCTATTCTAAGCACATAGAATCTGCTCTAACATTTCAAATGTAAAGTTGCATATATTTGTAATGATTTTAATGTAATGTTGAAAGAGAAACCTTTAACGGGGTAAAAGACTCTAATCAAGTCTATAAATTGTAAAGCCTCTAACCAGGTGCAACATTTAGATTAAATGTTGTAAAATCCTTTAGCAAGGTAGATCTAACAGATCTTGTTACTCCTAACAGGGTAAGCTATCAGAAATAGCTAATATGTAGCTCTAACCGAGCACTCTTTATTATTGCAGTAGTGAAGTTGTGGGTGCCATCCCCACCGCAGTTTTTCTCTCTAACAAGAGTTTCTGCGTAACCAGAATATATGTGTTATGGAATGAATCATGTATGATTGTTATCTATGTGTTTTAACTTTATTTTATGTTACTACACTATTCTGTTTATGCATAACAGTAAAGTTATTATTCAAGAAAAGTTTTGGAGTACTGATTCACCCCTCCCCTCTCAGTACATTAGCTTTCCATATTGGGCCTAACAATTGGTATCAAAGCTTTAATCTTGGAAAAGGGTTTAACTACCTAAAGAGAAAAATCTTATCAATGGAAGGCTACAAACAATCTCGGAGGATTGTGTATCTGCAAGAAGAGCTGGATCATGCTAATCAAGTGATTGCAGACATGCAAAGGCAAATGCAAAAATCTCTGAAAGTAAGAAGAAGATTATCTGATGATTTGCAGGACTCTCAAGAGTTAGTGGAACAAATTGAGACATCATCTGAGAACAGTATATCTGAAGAGACTGAAGAAATGATTGGAGTATTGAAAGAAAAGAACAAAGCACTGGTTGATCAACTAAAAGCAATGAAAAGAGAACATGAACATTTCAGCACACAAATGACTGAAAATCTAGATGCATTAAGGATAGCTAAGGATAAAGCAAGAGGTCTAGAAAGAGAGAAACAACAACTTGAAGTCTTAGTATCTAATAAAAATGATGAAATCATAAGGTTGACTAGGATTCAACAAAATATGACAGATCAACTAGGTTATGCACATCATGAAGCAATTCTGAAGAATGATGAAAATCAAGCATTGAAACTTGAAGTATCAAGGTTGACCGATGAACTTGAAACAGAGAAGAAATCCAAAGAAACACTGAAGAAGAGTTATGAAGCATCAAAGATGTTGGATGAGCAACTGAATACAAGAAGAAAGCAAGCTAGAAACAGGAATAACATCAAAAGAAAGAAGCCTATTTGCTACTACTATGGAAATCAAGGTCATACTGCCAACATGTGCCAAATCAGAAAAGATAAGCAACTGAATGTCACTAAGTCCAATGGTTATTGTTACAATTGCAATAAATATGGTCACACATCTAATCAATGTAGACAAAGTCTGTTAACAATTATCAGAAGGCAAAATTCAAAGGGTTTTGTAGAAACTGCAATACATATGGACATAGTACCGAGAAGTGTTGGTTTAAGCAAAAGAGCTACATGTGGACTGCACACCGAGCAAACACTAGAGGTTACCGAACTCACACAGATCCTTACAGACAATATGCAACAGTACCATGGGATTACAATACAAGGATATGGTGTGAATGTTGTGGAAGATATGGACATATTAGTGCTAACTATTTTATAAGGTTTGGAATGAACAATCGAAGATCATGGAGAAATCCTGGTATGACATGTTTTCATTGTCACAAAGTTGGACACTTGGTTGGAGATTGCAAAGATCAACCTAGAAAAGACACTGAAGAAATAAAAGAAAAATTATAGATGATTTGGAAAAAGAAGGAAGTTGTGTCAAATGAAGAAAGCACCTTACCTACCGAGTTAGGTGCACCTATTCCAAATTAATCAGTAAAGGTATTAAGGGACTACATTCTTTGAAGGTTAAAATCATAACAATTCCTATTCTATTATGTACTAAATTCAAAATCTGCATATTTAAGATGCATTAGTAAGTGTGAAATTCTATCAAAGTTTTTTCAAGCACTTTACAGGAAACCTGTCAAGTCAGTGAATACAGGAGGTCTGTCAAGTCGGTAAATGAAGGAAATTTGGTTACTTGGTTAACACAAAAAAAAAGAGAGTAAATCGGTTAAAGAGGAACCGAGTGCATTTAATGTTTTTGACCTAACCCGCACGGAGCCCGATAAGGTATTTTGTGTACTTAAAAGCATTTTCGCAGTCATTTTCATTCACCAAGTTTTTGAAAGAGAAGAGCAGAGCAATTCCAAGGCGATCAAAACCTCATTCAAAGCAAATCCAAGGTATTTACGTCAAATCTCAACGTATTGTTAAGCTGGTTTACCGATCTTGTTGCCATTATTTGCTAAGTATAAAGCGTCTGTCGATTGAAATTATGAAACCCTAAGGACTCTTTACTAGTTTTTTACCTGAAATCTTAAATGGCGCCCAAGATCCAAGATCCCATAGTTATCAAGAATGTAGAGAAGCCCTCACTGAAATACTCTTTGACTCCTAAAGTTGCCTCTGAATCGGATGACAAAACCACCTTTTCACTCATCCCGGATCGAGTCTTGTTATTCAAAGATGTGAGATTCTTCACCAAATGTCGTGTTGAAGAACTCGGTCATGTTGAAATAAGAGACACCTATGATGAACTATGTACCGATGGT
The DNA here is from genome assembly GCF_030272615.1 of Cryptomeria japonica. Lineage (NCBI taxonomy): Eukaryota > Viridiplantae > Streptophyta > Pinopsida > Cupressales > Cupressaceae > Cryptomeria > Cryptomeria japonica. Next base: position 401,381,138 of record NC_081411.1, read on the forward strand.
GTATTAAATAGCAAGTATGAACACATCAGAATCAAAGGATTAACTGAAGCCCTAACCTATCCTTGTGTGTTCAAGCCCCAATGGGTCAAATTTGTTTTAAGAAGAGTTCATGATGATTTCATGTGGCTAGAAGAGCAACCATTTAAAATCACCAAGGAAATCATGCATGTGATCATCGGTTACCCTATCTATGATCATGCACGAGCTCAGAAGATGATATCACAGAAGGAATTGATCAGTTTAACTGGAGTGGAATCTAATTATAGAGGACTAAAATTGAACAATGTCACTGATGCAGAACTTAAGTTTGCCATTAGAGTAATTGGCTACTGTTTCTTCCAATCAGCAAGGGAAAACAGTGTACCCTGTGCAGTAGTTGACTTAGCTTATAAAATTGTGAAAAAGGGAATGAAAGTTGACTTATGTGAAGTGTTACTGAAGAACCTGTTTGAGAATCTGAACATAATAAGGAAGCCGAAGAAGAACAACTCGACAAATACTCTAAAGTTTGGTTCACTTCTTGTATGCATGTTTTTCTACTTTGAAAAATTCTTTCCATCAGTCGGTAAAGTAGTTTGGGAGCTACACCGACCAATCACCCATCAGATTAATGACTTTATCAAGAAGCTAGGTGATAATTTCAATGACATAATGGATGATTATTTCAGTAAATTTCAGGAGAAGATGCATAACAGGTACTAAATTCCACCCCAGCTAGTGGAGAAATATAAAGATGATATATGCTTTGAGGTAGACATTGACTACTGTTATGTGAATGCTGTGGAACCAAGAACTCAATCTTTGCCACCTATGGGTTACAAGATTGACTTTGACATCACACAACAGCAAATTGATGCATTTCTTACATTACCAAGGCATGCTACCGAGCTGAGGTATGGAACCTATGAAGAAGTGAAGGGAAAAGTAAAAATGAGCATTGTAGTACCCAAAGCTACAAGAAAAGCAACAAAGATGATAAAGGTTTTAACGGAGAAATTCAGAGAAGATTCTTCCTCCACACCTATCAAAGGCACTCTTGCCATCACGGAAGAGGAATCAAAAGCTCAAGAGGCAGCTATAACACTGGGCACTGAATTGCCTAAGGGTAAAGTGTTAAAAAGAAAGAAACAGGACACTTCAAAGGCCCTACCGACTCCTCCAACAAAGAGACCTAACACAAGAGCATCTGTAGCATCATCAAGTAAGAAACAAAAGAGTGTTACTGCTCCCAAGGTAACCAAGACCTACAAGAAATCTACTCGGAGACTCATTTTGGCAAAAGAGTCTAGTGATACAGAATCTGAAGATGCAAACAAATTCTAGATTGTCAAGAGCAAGAAGGTAAATATACATAGTGTTGAAAACTTCTATGCTAATCTGAAAGAATATGGCAAATTTGGTTCATTTAGATATGTCAAGTATGAAACTAGAAATAATGATGAGAAGAGACAAATTGAAGAAGCTGTCATTTGCACACTTCTAAAGTTCCGGTTATCTCCATTGGAACTAGTAAAGTCACTTCCAAATGAACTTTACTTGCATATTGATAATAGGTGGAAGTATGCAATGGACTCAGAGAAACAAATCAGAGAACAAAGTCTAGTCCATCTATTTCCTGATATGTCAGTAACAGAAATAAAGGAACATTTGACAACCTACAATTCAAAATTTCTTGTCAAACAAAGAGCCTTAAAACTGATGAATGGGCTATATATTGACGTAGAAAATGAGACAAAAGCAAAATGGCAGGAAATCTTCAAAATCAAGGATGTCGGTGAACAATCTACAGTTGAAATCGTTGATGTCACCGAGCATGATCCTGATGTCACCGAGCAAGGTCCTGATGTTACCGAACAAGACCCGGCTGACACTATTCAAATAGATGAAGATGTCATGGATACAGAGGAACCAGAGCAGGAAATGATAGAAGGCACTACATATGCAAAAATTGTATCTAGTGAATCCGTTTTAGAACAAGTTCAGCCTTATCCACCGATCACTCAACCTATCTCTACCGAAGCTCCTCAAGATACAGCACAAGGCACCAAAGGTCACCAGTCTACAATAGGAGAAGATACTACTCTATAACAGACGTCTCAAGCACCTTCGAGCACTGAAAATGTAGCAGCTAAGACACCCAGTACCCAGACACCAAAAGACACCACAAAGGCTATAGGAACTGACCAAAGTGTTGTCTCTACCGAGCAACCTACCAAGGGTCAGCAAGCCTCTCAAGCTATTGTCTTGGTCCAACCGACCAAAGGTAAAGAGAAGAAGGTGAAAAAGCATAGTTTCAAAGTTGATTTATCTAAACGAATAGTGTTGCCCAATGTGGATATATCAAAATTAAAGGGGCAAGCACTCATTGATTTCGGTGAACTGTGCAAAACAAAGGCCGAACAAGAAAAACAGATGGCCATACAAAAGAAGAATAAAGTACTTCAGAAGGTGAAGACATTGCTATCAGATATGCTACCTACAACTATAGTGTCAACCGATGTAGCCATCCATATTCAACTGGATGAACTCCTTAATCAAATAGAAACATCCAAAGTTGATGCATCTGAGTATTTGAGAAAGCTAAAAGACAAGGAGCTTACTGTAAAAATGATAGAAGAGGTACAGAAAGCTCTCGCTAGTGGCAAAGTCAAACTTGTCAAATTCATTGCTGAGTTGTCCCCTCAACTCAAGCACATTCTTTATTTATTTCAAAAACTCTGTACATTTTCTATATTCATTAAAGACATTAAGAGTAAAACTAATGTAATTGAGAAAGAGATCACCGATCTCTCAAATAAGTTGACCCCAAAGCCCAATTCAGTTCAGAATTTTTATACCAAGCTTCAACAGCTCATGGCTCAACAATTGGAACTAAGAAATGAAGAACATAAGATCAGGATGGACATAATGACACTCTAGACATTATTCCTTCCTCATCTTTCATCAGTTCAAGAATAGATTAATCGAGCCACACGCCTATCTACTACACAAGAGGGAAGCACTCTTGATGGCTTAATATCACTATTGGCTGGTATTCAAGCACAAAATTATTTAATGGAAAGTGTAAAAGATGCACTCTCTGTCACTCTCACCGATGCCCAAAAAAAGTACAAATCCATTTTTGACCAGTTACCACCCCCGGATGGAAATTAAAGTTTTTGATGTTTGTCAAAAAGGGGGAGTGATACTATATATTTGGGGTGTGATACAGTTTTGATCAGTATTGAGAATGATATAGTATTCAGAGTATAGTATACAGGGGAGTATACCGAGCAGAGTATGCAGAGTATCCAAGGACAGTAAGCAGAGCACACAAGCACAGAACCGAGCATTCAAAATTAGAGTTATGTATAGTATAATGATAAGGGGAGTATATCTGAATATACTATTTCCTTGACTATTGTATATACTATCTAGTATAGTCATTTTGCAAAGTATATAGATTTTTGAGTTATAACTTTGAAAGTAGTTTTTGTCAAACATCTCAACTAATGTCAAAAGGGGAGATTGTTACTACTTATCTAGTTGCCATTAATTTTTATATTCAAAGTCATACTATATACTCTAGTCAGTTAACACTACCGAATCATACAGTCGGTATACACAAAGAAGTCGGTATGCACAGTCTAGTCAGTTACAGAAGAAAGCAGTCACAGAATGCAGTATACACCGAGCTGTCTACCGAGTATCTTTTTATGTCTATCGAGCAGCAAAGATGACATGCCAAGTTGATAAACACCGAGTGAAACGTGTTACCAGATTCATTGAACCTAGACATGCATATGAAAATGTGTTACAAGATCGAGGCACATCTAACCATTGTCACATTGGAAATTGCAGTAGAAGATTGTGTATGATTTCGAGATCAATCTAACCAATGAAATATTTTGTATAGTTATTCGAGGAATCATGTTTGTAAGATCGAAGCAATGAATTGGATCACCGTCTTAAGAGATCTATTTATACAACATGAGTTAAGGGTGTATACATGAGCGTAAAAAGACTATTACAGAGACACAGAGAGGTCACCGAGAAGGTTTTCAGAGAACAGTCGAAGAATAGAGTAAACAGAAGGGTTTACCGAGTTACTATATGGGTTACCGAGGTATGCTATAAGCAAGGTAATCTATTTTGAGCACATAGAATTTGCTATAATATTTCAGATGTAAAGTTGCAGATATTTGTAATGATTTTAATGTAATGTTGAAAGAGAAACTTTTAACAGGGTAAAAGACTCTAATCAAGTCTATAAATTGTAAAGCCTCTAACCAGGTGCAGCATTTAGATTAAATGTTGTAAAATCCTTTAGCAAGGTAGATCTAACAGATCTTGTTACTCCTAACAGGGTAAGCTATCAGAAATAGCTAATATGTAGCTCTAACTGAGCACTCTTTATTATTGCAGTAGTGAAGTTGTGGGTGCCATCCCCACCGCATTTTTTCTCTCTAACCAAGAGTTTCTGCATAACCAAAATATATGTGTTATGGAATGAATCATGTATGATTGTTATCTATTTGTTTTAACTTTATTTTATGTTACTGCACTATTATGTTTATGCATAACAGTAAAGTTATTATTCAAGAAAAGTTTTGGAGTATCGATTCACCCCTCCCCTCTCAGTACATTAGCTTTCCATATTGGGCCTAACACCAATTATTTCAATTAACCAGGATTGTGTCTTTTCTTGAGGAATCTCAACCACTCATTGTTAATCAATCTTGACCATTGGTCTCTCTTTTGAGTCTCTATAAATCCAGCCTTCATCTCTCATTCAAAACACCCTGGAGATTTATTGTTATTGTGCAGTTTTTTCTCTGGAGTCATTGAAGATGTTGTGCTTTGAGATTATTGCATCTTAGTTTATCTTTTTGCATATTTAGTTTAATCGTTATTACTTGTATTCATTTAGCTTCATCTTCATTCATCTAGCTTAATCTTCATTCATCTAGATTAATATTCATTCATTTAGCTTCATATTCATTCATCTAGCTTAATCTTGCATACATTTAGCTTAATCTTGTGCTCATATAGATTAAATCCTTCATCTTGGTGTAGTCTAGTCATTGGTATTGCTTAGACAAATCTGAGAGAAAGTCTATACTTGCATCTTTTATAAGGCTTTAGGTCGATTTGTTATGGTTTTTATATTCATGATTATATCTATCTAACCATGCATGCAATGACTTAATTGAAGTGTTGTGTCTTATAGCTTGTAGACTTATTCCACTTTTCACACACAAACTATCATAGAGTTCGTAGTAAGGATTTTCATTTGAAATCATCCCTTGCAGTCGCACAAGCGTGATTGAGGCCTATAGCCCAACAAGGTACCGAAACAAGAAGTAGTTACGCAAGCGTGATTGAGACCACAAGGCCCTATCTCAAAAGAGAAAACTCAAATAATCCCATCCTCTGAGACTTTAATTTCGAGAGGTCTATTTTTTAGAGTGAGTCAGAATGCTTAGGTCTAGCTGTACTCACTTGGGTCGTTCGCACAAGGTGATTACTTTTTCTGACTATGACAAACCTGCTAAAGGTATTCAATCTCAAATATAGCAGCGCTTCAAGGGTCGGGATTTATGATTGTACAATTTAACTAATTTAGTTCCTCTAAGTTTTGGGGCATTTGTTCACCATTCTTGTATTTTTTAACCAAACTTAGGTCCCTTAGCCACATGTTTTCAAACTTAAGACTTAGTCATTTTGAGTTGGAAGAGAACCTAAGATATAGAGGGAAGTGGTCAAATATTGATATTGGGAGGATGCATCTTTTAAAGAGAAGTAGGTATTGAGACTATTTTCCATGGAGAAAAAAAAACTAATCCAATTTTCTAAAATATTATAGTAAATCCTTCTCTTTTATTTGTCCATGTGAAACTAGTATTTTTTGGGAAAATGTCTTGTAGGTGATTACTGTTTAGAAAATATTATTGAAATCAATTTGTGTTTATATTATCCTGTTAAGACTCCTTTTTTTCTTCGCATCAAATGCTATATTGAAATCCTCTCCTAACAACATTGGCTTGTTTGCATATTTTCTACCTTCATTAAAATTAGGTTCTAGAGATTATTCCCAAGCCTCTTGAAGCACCATTAGTCTCTATAAAATTGCATCTTCATTATATCCATTTTTCCATCAAGGAAGTTGTTTTATACATGTTCATTTTGTTTCTTGGATTGGGATATATATGGTTTGGACATATCTATTTGATGCTTGGGAAAGCATCTTTTGTTAGGGGCATATAGGCTTCTAACATTCCAAGTTAGGATCCCCATCACTCAGAAGGCCAATTTACTTCCTAAATCTTACCTTCATCTATCCTTTCACCATACCTTCTTGTTTTATTCTAACCTTGTTCGTTATATGTCCACTTTTGTTTTTTCTCTCCACACTCTGGTTTCTTTATTTTTATTTTTATTTTTTGTACTCAGTAACCTTTCTTCCAGTATGTCTGTTTTATTTTCCATGATTTCCTCTGCAAAACCATTATCTCTATTATACTCTAGATACATGGAGTATTTATCCTCCTAGTATTTTTATTCCTTTCTTCCTTCTCAACGAATCCAAAGATTTTCATTGCCATATCAAAGGAAAATTTCTCTACTATATCTCCTTTTGTGCCCTTAATTGGGGAAGCTTCCTTCTTCTAAGTTCCAAAAGGGGGAGTTTGTAGTGAAGAGTTTTTGTTTTGGCCTACATCTTATATTGTTGCTCCTTGTTTGTGTTACCCCTCCTAAAGGGCATGCCTTTCCTTTTTGTTGGCCCATTAAATTTCTTACACTTCATCAACACTCTTTCTACTTCAATTTTTATGACCACCTCCCAACTCATCTATTGTAATTTTAAAATTAGTGAAAGTACACACTATATTTATCATGTAAATTTTTTTGTGCATCTCTATAAAATGCTATCATTTTTCTTAATGAAATATCCCAACAAGTTTTTAGTCCTTTTTAGGATATCCAAGACCAAATATTCTAGAATAAACCCTTTATCCAACAAAACAAAAGCATATGAATAGGTGAAATAGACATGGTATAGGCCCCAAGATAAGGTACATCAATAGTTCACACCAAAGAAGTCCCACCCTTACGAAGGCACAACCAACACTCAACTATCTACCAAAACTATATGCCTTAGTCACACCGAAGATGGCAAAACACTCTTGAATGGACCCCTCAAAGAAAAATAACCTACATAAATAATGACACTATAAGGCAACCAAATGAGACAAAGGAAAAGATAAATCTCTTATGAAGGACCCACATTGAGCCAAAGAAGTGGGCCCTTGAAAACCCTTGTACAATTTAGATACCACCACAATAAATTATACAATCTCATAGGATGGAAAAGAAGCATACTTCTCTTCAATAATCCTTTGATCTCTAGTCGAAATGCTCTAGAGGCTTATATCCTCCTCCTCCTCTTTCCAACAAACTTTCCATTCATCTCATAAGGGTCATGTCCATATTTATTCATATATTTAGCATTCTCCTCCTCCCAAATTCAAAACTTACTTTCTCACTCAACATGATTTGACATTAAATTAGATTTTATTTATTTAAGTGTAATAAATTACTAAATAGTAATAAAATAAAATAACTCTTAAGTAAATAAAATAGCGTGGAATATTTTTTAACTCAATGCCCTATACATCTAACTAATACAACAACCATACACATACAACCAATTCTAATAATAGATTGATTTTAACAAGAAATTATTCTCTTTAATAAAATAATCATAACATGCAATCACTTAGTAATGATCCTAATTAACATATGTGAAAGATTATAAATATGATTTAAATGTTTTAAAATTAGTATAAATATCTTAAATACATCTATTTAACTTGAGTTATTTTAGAAATATTTATTTTCATTTTATCTTATATTGTTTACTTTATTTTATTTTACCTTATTTTATTTTGCTTTAGATCTTTTTTTTTTTATGCCAAGAGGTGTTCTACATGAACCTCGTGGAGTGTAAAATAATTCTTTGTTTTACTAATTCTATAAGAAAGAAAAATAAAAATAGTATATTTATCTTAATTACATCTATCTAAAAGAAACATTTTTCCACTCGACTTATTTAAGACATCTATGCTAGTTTAAAGTATATGTATTATTATATATTACAACATCCATTGAAACTATTATAAATTAATCTATACAAACATTTCTTTAATTAGTTTAGATTAATATGAGAAAAGTAATATTTAATAATAATCATATGAATATTATTTGTAATATCTATATAAACTACCATACATGTACACAAATACTTAAATATATAAAAAATAGATAAGAAACGATATGTAACTTTTATTTACTTTTCAATAAATTATAATAATTTAGTATTCCTACCAGTCACCACAAAATATCAAATTTATTTAAACAGTTAAAGACAAAGACAGAGTTCTCATGTATTATGCTGGTTTATTATTTTTTCCTTTTATTCTATCATATCATTTTTTAATTAAAGAATTTGGTGAAGAGTCCATTTTTATTGGTGAACATTAAATAAGGAAAATCTTCAATAGTCTTTTCAATTATTGTACTTGGAATCTTAATTATTTTTTAAATAATTAATGACTTATTTGCTATCGTTTTCAATTTCTAGAAGCACGTAGAAAATAAATAAAATGAGCTTACAAACAATGGACAGTAATATGGGGCCCACTAATTTTATTTTATTTTATTTGTTTGAGAGTTATTTACAGTTTAAATTTTATTTAAATATATATTGGTTTTTAAATATCATTATACTTCAATTTGTATAATCAATCGTTTATTAAATAAATATAATAAAAAGATATATTTTCAATTATAAATCTTAAGATTGAAAGTAAATTTTAATTTGTGTTGGTGTGTTAAATAAAATTCTTATCTTTTATCTTAAATTTGGTAACCATTTACATGTCTAATAATTGTTTTTGGATTTGATTGTGTATGCCAAATTGATGATAAAAAATGGCATACACAAGCAAATCCAAAAGCAATTATTGAACATTAGCATGGATTGTGGAAACTCGGTAGCACTCATTTACATGTCAAAGAGAGGAAACCTACATTGATAGAAACCTATTAAGAAAAAAAGTAGGATAACTAACTAAACATGCATAAATGTAATGTACTATAATAGAATCCATTTTTATTCTCATGTTTTATATTACTCAAAATTGTACTCTATTTCACAATATCTTTTCTATAATTTTTTTTCTTTCCAACCTTCTATCCCTAATTCTTATACAAACTATTTAAATGTGTGTCACATAGTGGTGAGTACTTACTTGTGCAATGTTGCAATGATAGTATTTGTTGGCCACTCCATAAATGAGCTATGAAATTGCATTTCAAGGGTAGGATAAATATCAATTTGAGATTAACATATTCCTATGTGCCATTAGAAACCACTATTTTATTAGGTCAACATGAAGATTATAGTTGTTAGGATTGGCGTTCACTCCATGTTTGATTTGTACTAGGTACAATATGACTAGTATAGTTGAAGTTAAGTTGGTTCCTTAGAACAAATATTCATTTAATATTGATGAGCACACATTTTGTTAGCAAAAAGCCTTCATTGATTTTTTTAAAAGTTTGATAATAAGATTCTTGGCAATGAGTTTTATTTTTTTTATAAACATTTGTTAAATATTGGCAATCAAGTGATTTGTTAGCATATCAAATTTGTAGATTGATTAGTTGATCTATAGACTTTGAAAGCATAGTTTAAAGTATTTAGTTAAAGATAAAAAAAATGTTAACTATTGTAATTACTTTGCAAAATGGTTGAAAGTATAGTTGTAATAATCATTTAAAATTAGAAGACAATTTAATTTGACTAATAAAGATAATAAATATTTGATATAATATCTAAAATATTATATTTATCAATAATTATAAGTAACTAATAATGGAAGCATCACTTGCTAAATGGCCTACCAATCAACCTTATGTACTACACAAATATATGTAAAATATAGACCTATTTTTTTTTCTATTTCACCTTCCACACCTATTCGACGTACCCATTGCAAATCAAGGTGTGATTGGTAGTTTTAAATGTCTTAAAAAATATTAATTTATTTAAACATTAAAAAAGTTTTAAATTGATTTTGATAATTAAAATCATGATATTTCCACATTTCATGTTGTTATCTTGATAATCTTTTTAGATGTGACTCGATTTTTTTAAATGTCCTAAAAAAAATTAAAATCATTGAAATATTGAAAAAAAACAAAATAAATTGATTTATATAATCAAATTCACAAGATTTCCACATTCCAATATTATTAGTTTGATAATGTTTTTAAATGTGATTGTAGAATTTTGTTATTGTAGTGCCCCTCCCAGACTCATCCTTTACGAGAGAATGTTATAAACACTTTTAGATTTGTGTTGATAGTCTCTTTGATATTAGTGGATTCATTATGATTTATGTGGATGAAGTTATGTCCTGGACTAATATGTTGATCAGGCTTATGCACTCACTATTCATGTATGGATTACATTACTTATGAGGTTGTGATGTTATCTTGATTATGCTAACCCTATTCCATAATTATGATGATGATTGAGTTGATGATTGTGACTGTCTTCTAGTGTCTTCGTGATAGGGACGATGCCATACCACTAATTGTGAGCATGATATGGCGTTGCGATTTTCTATCACTTGCCTGATCATTTATGATGTATATGTATCATACATATGTGTTATTGTGTTTTAGTGGTGAATGCAGGATTGCAGGTACCAAACATCGACTCCATTTGGTCTCATAGGTCTGAGCGTGTCTTATCCCAATGGCAAGTTGTCGAAGATGGCATGTGTTTCCCTCTCATACTTTAGGCTTAAGTTAATACCCTTGTCAATTAGTTTCTTGGCTTGAGTCGTTGGTTTGTGTCATGTGGTATGTTGTTCAACCTTATGTAAGGTTGCCTTGTGAATTTGTGATTATTTATTAATTAATAATTAACTAGTTTATATAGTATTAAATTAAATTAACGAATGCCATTAATATTTGATATTAATGTGTGAATTATTATTATTAGAGATTTATTATTTATTGATGTTTATTTCATGAATTTGTATTTACTTGATGATTTTATATTATTATTATTTTATGGTCTAATGTTTAATTGATTATTTATTATGTGAGCTTTTGATTTATTGAATTATTATTTATTTCTTAATTATTGGTTGAGTATTTATGCATATCTGTACATTTATTTATTTATTGTTTAATTACTGGTTGAAGCATTTATGCTTGTTCGTACATTTACTTATTCATTATCCATTTTGCTTATTTGTCTATTGTTTATTTATTTATTTATCTTCTTTATTGTTTATTTATTTATCTTATTTATTGTTTATTTATTTATTATTGGGTTATTTATTGTTTATCTAATGATTTATTGTTTTGATTATTTATTTATTTATTTGTTATTATTTATGTACTTACCCTGGTTATGATTGGCCCTCTTGGTAGTTGTGATTGTGAAGATATTATTATTTAATTGTTTGTTTATTTATTTATACTATTTTGTGGTTTAACATTTATTGGGGCATTTGATTTATTTATTTTATTTATTAGCCCTTTCTATTTTATTTATTGATCAATAGGTTTATTTATTATTTATTTTTTTTATTTTTTTTACCCATTTGTTTATTTAATTATTTACCTTACCTACCCTCTTTTATTATTGGCTGTGAGATTTAGAGATTTACATAATATTATTTTATTATTATTCTCACCTCGAATTTGGGTAGGGTTGGTATGATTAATAATGTTTTTAATTATTTTGATGTCGGCCATGATGGGTTAGGGTTTTGGATTAATTTTTATATATTGAGTTTTTTTAGTTTTGTTGGGGGTTGGCTTGCTGGAGATTATTTTCATTATTGTGAAATTCATGATTTGGCTTGGGTTTGAATTTGGAATTGGAGCTTGGATTTGGGATTGCGCTTCATAGAATTTCATTGTCCATTTTCTGCTATTACCAGGTTAGAGCCCGTTTATCCTTCTTTGCAATTATTTTTGAAAAGCTTGTTTGGAAAAGATTATCTGTGGGAAATTTTGGGTTGTTGAGAAATTTAAATAAACCAATTATAAATGTGTTGATTGGGATTATTGTATTCTTTGGTTTAAATTTTTGGAAATGCTTGCTGTGAAATTTTAGGCGTTTGGGAGTTGCTGGTGTTGTGAAAATGTTGTTTAGTCTATTATGTATTATGCAGTAATTGTTGTATGTGCGACAAAACCCTGTGTAAGCGTCACAGTGCCGTGAAAATGATGTTTAGTCTGTTATGTATTCTGCAGTAATTATTGTATGTGTGATAGAACCCTATGTAAGCGTCACAGTGTCGCGAAAAAACTGTTTAGTTTGTTATGTATTTTGCAGTAAGTGTTGTATGTGCGACAGAACCTTGTGTAAGCATCATAGTGTCGTGAAAATGTTGTTTAGTCTGTTATGTATTCTACAGTAATTGTTGTATGTGCGACAGAACCCTGTGTAAGCGTCACAGTATCGCGAAAATGATGTTTAGTCTGTTATGTATTCTGCAATAATTGTTGTATGTATGACAAAACCTAAGTGTCGTAGTGTCACGAAAATGCTATTTAGTATGTTATGTATTCTACAGTAATTTTTGTATGTGCGACGAACCATGTGTAAGTGTCACAATGTCGCGAAAACATTGTTTAGTTCGTTATGTATTCTATAGTAATTGATGTATGTGAGACAAAACCTTGTGTAAGCATCACAGTGTCGCGAAAACATTGTTTAGTTTGTTATGTATTTTACAATAATTGTTGTATGTGCGACAAAACCTTGTGTAAATGTCACAGTGTCGCAAAAAGCGTTGTTTAGTCCATTATGTGTTCTACAGTAATTGTTATATGCGTGACAGAACCATGTGCGAGCACCTCAGTGTTGTGAATGCATTGTTTAACCTGCTAGATGTTCTGCAGTAACTATTATATGCATGACAAAACCCTTTGAATGAGCTGCAGAGTGTCGTAAACATATTGTTTGATTTTGTATTGATGTTTTGGCTTTTGAGTCACATTTAGGTCTATTTTTCATATCAGAGGCTATTGTTGGTATCCTTGTGATTCTTAGAGTTGCATATTAATCGGATCTGGTTATTTTTATTGTGTTTTATCTCTGGCAAGATGTATCTTGCCTTGTTGTTGAGGATGTATTGTATTAGCTCCAACAAGGTGGTATATTCCTTGTTGTGGAGGATTGCTTGTGATGGCTCCAACAAGATGAGCATGCCTTGATGTTGAGGGATATATATTGATTTGGTTGAGCAAGATCGAAATGTCTTGCTCTTGTTTATTGAATTGATTTGGTTTAATGTTGAGGCTCTTGATTTATTTTGTTGGCTTAATGGTTCTTGTTAATGCTTCAGATTTGTGTTTGTGCATGTTGATGTTATTTGTGATTCAATCATGTGAACCTCCTTGTTGTTATTGTGATTTATGTTTCACCCTGAGGTCTTGGTCCATGGTTAGGGGGAGTGGGCTCTTGCATGTAATAGGATTCTAAGAGGTTCCTTGTAAGGATGCTTAGAGTCTAGACCTGTCATGGAACCACATGGAGAGTTTTCTTTAAATTTTCAAGTGATAAAGATAATAATTAATTAGTGGGTTGGGTAGTTAGGACTCACCTAATAAGATAATAATTATTTTTTTGACCCCACCTCATGGCCCTTGAGTAGAGACTCGGGATGAGCTTGGGAAGACCGTAGAGGCGGTTAACCGAACTCCCTTGATTGGCTCCAAGGTTGAGACGATTCCACAAGTCTATCAGGGTGTAGATTGGCCCCTTCTATTATGAGGGTAGCATGTGATGACACTCTTTCCCTACATGTGTCCATGATCCTTATGCCTTGATTGTTGGTACACCTCTAGTATTTTTATGCTTTTGATTTAGCTTATTGAATTTGTGGTTATTATGGTGTCTATGTCCTTTGGTTGTTAGGTGTTAGCCTAGGTTTACAGTGTGCGTGGGACCTTATGTCATCTCCTATCACGGGGGGTGGTTCCTATTGGTTCCACATGGTCGGGTGGTTTGATGCCTTCTTCCATTAGGATATTCTTCTTCTTGGATGTAGCGTGTGTGGATTCTGGATTCTTCATGTGTTATTCTTCAGAGTTGATTTCTATATTCTTGGAAGAGAAGACATTGTATCATAATGTATTACAAATATATAAGAGGTGATGTATCCTTGTATAAAGTATTATCATGTATTTGAAAAGGAAATTGTAATAGATCTTGATGTAGAGATTAGGGAAAACTACTTTGATTATTCCTTGATGTATCAAACGTTCATTATGCAATATGACTTTATGAGATCTATGGGAAAGTGAAATGGAATAGTTATATGTATTTGATGTGCATTTGTATTTATGAGATGGAATTGTGTTATGTAATGTTATGGAATAAATGATGGAAATAATAGAATGGTTGCATTGAATCTTATTTGAGTAATTAGGAGATTATTGGGGTTAAATGGTTAGATGAATTCTAAATGCTTTCTTAGAGATTATTATGTGAATGAGTTGTGCATATGGGATAATGTTGTTCTAGATGCATGAGAAGTACAAATGGTTAGAGGTTAATAGGATATGATCTTCTATATTGTTATGTGTTAGGATTTTGTCAAGTAATGACATTGAGATACCCTAGGAAATGGATTGTATCAGTTTATATAGAGATTATGTTAATGATTAAATGGTCATTCTTCTTGCATAATATGATTCTATGGATATGCTCATGTTGATTTATGCATTCATGTAAATTGTTAATGGTGCATTGATGAATATTGGTAGTAATGTTGCATTAATGGAATGTTAGAAATAGAATATAAGTGATAGTTACCTTTTAAAAAAATTATCTCTATTTGTTAGTTAGTTCGTTAATTTCTCTAAGGTATTTTGGCATGCATTATAGTTATCATCCATATTTAGAATCATATAGGAAACATGGATGCTAAGTATTTTTTACATAGTTAAATCTAGAAAGATATAGAAATGATAATGATGGAAATATGATAAACAAATCACATTGGCAATGTAAATGATGTTCAATTCTCAATTCAATATGCAAGTTATATTCTAGTGTATATTTTCTTGATCTATGTATTATTTATTTATATGATAAATCTGACTATCTTCTTTTGTATGACAGGTGAGAGGAACATTTATTGATTTTGAGGTCCTTCTCACAAGTGCCAATTGATATGTATATGCAAGCTGGGTACGATCAAGCAATGCCTCGACCAGTCATGTATTTTAGACATGACCGATCAAGACATTACTTGATCGTGCCCCTTGGCTTATCGTAGTAATTACAAACGGTGCATGTTTAACAAACCGATACCAATCGATGGATGCTTAACTTAACAACCGATACCAATTGGTGTATGCTTAACTTAATAGCCCGATACCAATTAGTGTGTATTTACCTTGCCACCCGATATCAATTGGTGCAAGCTTACATTGCCACCCGATACCAATTGGTGCTTAGTTAATCCGATAATCATTATTGTTCATTGTTAAATATATTAACCAATATAAATTGGAATACATTGGTTAGCCTGATTTAATAATCGGTGAACACAAATAGTATAACCGATATTAATCGAGATTCTATGCTATAGGATGATTATCGATAGTTAAGCATTTGATCGAACTAAGTAGATTGATCATATACAAATGAGGAATGGTTATCAAATGAAGGATTAGTAGCTTGAATTTTTTCATTATAATTTATCGATAGGATAAATGATTGAATGAGAGACTTCATTTATCTCTCATTCAATCATTTATCTTACCGAATCTATCATGCATTAACACTCCCTCTTAGCTAGGTAGGATAAATGAAAAACAATATATCAAGCATCACAATTCAAATGATGGTTAGTATTCTTTACACATTTTGACTCTCTAGAAAATCATATCATCGAATCACATGATATGAAGTATCACCTAAACACGTGATACAAATGTCCATCACGTCAATCTTGTGAGGACAGGATATCACCTAAGCCTGTGATATCAGTATTTCCTAAACATGCAATACTTAAGGAGAATCATATGAGAAGGATTAAATTATCATCTTATCCAAGTTGTGGTATATGCACCAACATCTTATACAAATGTTTTACCACAACATAATCATGGCACATCCATGACACACCAGAGATCCAACATGATAACTAGTCTGGACATCATAAGATCGTCACGTTATAATGTCTACATACAAGTGTTCATTATCTTGAGAGATCATCGCCTCTTTAGATGTGAACCCAGGGGATAAAATCCAAAAATGTCCTATCATGACAAAGAAGTTTACACATTAAACATCTTATTGATATGAAAATACAGATTAAAAAGAAAATTACCTTTCTATCATACCTAAACCTTTTCTGAAGTGATCAACCTTCACTCTGGAAAGAGGTTTGGTCAGAATATCTGCAGTTTGATCTCCTGTACAAACATATTCTAATTGGATCACATTCCTGTCTACCATATCTCACACATAGTGGTATGGAATCTCAATATGCTTGGATCTGTCATGGAATATTGGATTTACTAAGAGTTTTATGCAACTTTGATTGTCACATTGTATAACAGTGGGTTTCATAGGCTCTCCAAACAACCCGACAAGTAACTTCCTAAGCCATACTGCTTCTCGGGCAGCCATAGAAGTTGCAATGTATTCAGCCTCGATGGAGCTTTGAGCTACAGAAGACTGCTTCTTGTTGATCCAAGATATCATAGCTGAGCCTAAACTGAAGCAACACCCTGAAGTGCTTTTTCTGTCAGTCACACTTCCAGCCCAATCTGAATCTGTAAATCCATGTAGGTCTATATCAACTTTCCCATATTTGAGACCAAGGTTCAGGGTACCTTGTAGGTATCTCATAATGTGTTTTACTGCAACCAGGTGTATCTCCTTAGGTTCACACATAAAATGACTTAGAGCATTAACTACATAACAGATATTTGGCCTTGTATTTACCAGGTACATCAGGGACCCAATCATCTGTCTGTATTGAGTAGGGTCAATGGGTTGTGACTCTACTACTGCTTCTTTAAGTTTATGTAAATTGGTTTCCATAGGAGAGGTCATAGGCCTACAGTTTAGCATTCCGAATCTCTTCAAAATTTCCAAGGTATACTTTCCTTGGTTTAGTATATTGTTGTCAGAATTCTGCCATACTTCCAATCCTAGGAAGTAATGAAGGAGCCCCAAGTCCTTCATATCAAATTCTTTGGATAGATCTTTCTTGCACTGATCTATAAGGTGATCATTTCCTATGATTAATAAGTCATCAACATATAAAATCAATATTAGCATATCGCCTTTATTTCTTTTGAAGTAGAGATTAGGATCTGCATCATTCTTAGTGAAGCCTAGTCTTGAGAGATAGGTGTCAATTCTTTCATACCAGGCCCTGGGAGCCTATTTAAGTCCATAGAGAGCTTTCTTGAGTCTACACACATGAGACTCTGCATCATGAATTTCAAACCCTTCAGGTTTCTCTAGGTAGACTTCTTCTAAGATCTCACCATTTAGAAACATTGTCTTAACATCCATTTGGTGTACCTTCCACCCCTTTGTTGTTGCAATGGCTAGTACAACTCCTACTGATGTATACCTGGCAACAAGTGCAAATGTTTCTTCATAATCTATTCCTTCCCTTTGTGAAAACCTTCTAGCTACAAATTTGGCCTTGTGTTTCTCAATACTGCCATCTCCAGCATGTTTGATTTTGAAAAGCCATTTAGATGAAACAACAGATTTCTTAGTTGGCCTAGGAACAATCTCCCAAACATCATTCTTCATAATGGATTGATACTCTTCAGACATGGCATCCTTCCATACTTGATGTTCAAGTGCATCTCATACATTGTTTGGTTTGGCTTTAGAGAGATCATTCGTAAGGGCAACATAGCTATTGAATTTATTAGGCCTTTTGCTTTCCTTGAAGGTTCCTAAAGGAGCAACAAAATTCTGAGCTTCTGCTACAGTCTTGGTGGCCCATAGTGGTCTTTTCTTGAGGTTTTCTCTAGGTGGACTTTGAGTTTCACCTATAGTTTCCTCAGGATTCTCCCTCTAAAGCTCAGGATTAGGATCTTCATCTATGCTAGGGGTAGGGATATATACTTCAGGCTCTAGTGAGCTTTGGGCTCTTTTGAAGGCTAAGTCTTCTTCAAAGATCACATCTCTACTTAGTTCAATATTCTTTTGACCAAGTATGTAGATCATGTAGGCCTTGGAGGTTTCACTATATCCTACAAGGATTCCCCTTTTTCCCAAAAGGCTCTAGTTTTAATATTTTCTCCCTAGGTACATGAATATAGACAGGGCATTTGAATATCCTAAGGTGGCTGATATCTAGTCTTATCTTCAAGATGGGAGTGAGGACATCTGTTTTGAATATATACAACAGTGCTAGTTGCTTCTGCCCAAAGATTGACCTTTAGATTCTGATCAAGAATCATAGCTTTGGCAGCTTCAACGATTGTCCTATTTTTCCTCTCAGCTACCCCATTTTGTTGAGGATTATAAGGTATTGTTAACTCCCTCTTAATCCCTGATTTTTTACAAAAATCTTTAAATAATTTTGATGTGTATTCCCCCCCATTATCAGTTCTTAGGGTTTTAATTGTATTTCCTGAGTAGTTCTCTGCTAGTGATTTGAATTCTTTAAACCTATTAAGGATCTCTTATGATTCTTTACATTTCAGAAAGTAGATCCAAGTTATCCTAGAGTGGTCATCAACAAATATTACATAATACAAAAATCCCCCTAAAGAAGGTACATACATGGGTCCACATACATCAGAATGAACTAACTCTAAAATTTTACTTATTTTCCTAGTACTATTTTGAAAAGCACCCTTAGTATTTTTACCTAGGGCACATCCTTTGCATGTCCTTGAATGATATTGCTATAACTTAGGTAGGCCTATGACAAGGTCTCCCTTTGATGATAAAGCTCTAAAATTCAGGTGGCCTAGTCTTCTATGCCATACTTCATTAGCATCTGTGGTTTCATGGATTAGGACTAAATTGGGCTCTGTGCATAGCTCATACAAGTAGCCTTGTCTTTGACCAATAGTTTTAGCTTTCTTGATGGATGAATTCTTTGGCCAAGCCAATACTCTGTTGTCCATGAAGGTCACTCTGTATCCATTGTCCTCTAGTGCTGATACTAAGACTAGGTTTCTCTTGATGCCTGGGACATATAGTACTCCTTTAAGTTGTAATGATACACCTGATTTTAGAACTTGATGGTGCAGGTTCCAACTCCTTTGACTAGATGTGTGGAGTCATCTCCGATAGTTACTTCCTCATCATTCTCCTCTTTCATGGAGTCTAGCACTTCTTTGAATCTTGTAATGTGTATGAATGAGCCACTGTCGATCACCTAGGAGTTAACTTTGTTTGATGCTTGGTTTGTGAGTGCTGAATAGAGTACATACTTCTCAGGGTCTTCTTCCCTTTTAGATTTTCCTGCTTTGGCAAATGTGGCTTGTTGTTTGGCTCTTTCTAGACATTTGGCAACATAGTGCCCAAGTTTGTCACATTTGTAACATTGAATCTGTGAAAGGTCCTTCTTGAAGGTGTTCTTGCTATGACGACATTTTCTCTTTCTAAATTGTTTCTACTTGCTTTTCTTGTTTGAGTTTGTATTTAGAACTTGGAGATCTTCATCTATATTCTTTTGCTTGATCCCTTTCTTATTTCGCCTTGATTCCTCTTGGAGACAGTCAGCCTTTAGCCTATCAAATTTTGGAAATTCATCCCTCGCACTGATGCCTTCGACGAATGTTTCCCATATGCTAGGGAACCCATCTAGAGCAATAAGTGTTAATTCTTTGCTTTGGATCTCATATCCAAGAGTTGCCAGTTCATCCCTTAGGGCTGATATTCGCATGAAGTAGGCATTTACTGATTCTCCTTTGATCATGGCTATGTGATTTATTTCTCTTTTTAAAGCCAAGGTTCTACTAGCATTAGATATCTCAAATGCATCTTCAAGTGCTTTGAACATGTTTTAGGTTGTTTCATGTTTCCTTATGATGGGCATAATATTATTTCTCACCCCATCAACTTTGATTTTTATGGCCTTTTCATTTCCCTCTCTCCAAGTTGTTTTGTCATGTTCAGTCTCAGGTTCTGCAGTTTTAGTTTTTGCAAATGATTCGACTTTATTTTCTTTTAGAATCATTTGAATTCTGAACTTCCATGCTAGAAGTCATCACCTCCTCCGAGTCTATCTTCAAACCTGATAGCGCTAGCCATTAGAAGAATTGTGATGTTGAATATATGCTTGTTTTGAATTTTCCACAAAATTGAACAGCCTCAGGTTTGCTTTAACTATAGCTCTGATACAATGTAAATGATGTTCAATTCTCAATTCAATATGCAAGTTATATTCTAGTGTATTTTCTTGATCTATGTATTATCTATTTATATGATAAATCTGACTATCTTCTTTTGTATGGCAGGTGAGAGGAGCATTTATTGATTTCAATGTCCTTCTCACAAATGCCAATTGATATGTATATGCAAGTTGGGTACAATCAAGCAATGCCTTGACCGGTCATGTCTTTTAGACATGACCGATCAAGACATCACTTGATCGTACCCCTTTGCTTATCGTAGTAATTACAAAGGGTTCATGTTTAACAAACCGATACCAATCAGTGTATGCTTAACTTAACAACTGATACCAATCGGTGCATATTTACCTTACACCCAATATCAATCGATACATACTTAACCCGATATCAATCGGTGCAAGCTTACATTGCCACCTGATACCAATTGGTGTTTAGTTAATCCGATAATCATTATTGTTCACTGTTAAATATATTAACCGATATACATCGGAATACATTGGTTAGCCCGATTTAATAATCAGTGAACACAAATAATATAACTGATATTAATCGGGATTCTATGCTATAGGATGATTATCGATAGTTAAGTATTTGATCAAACTAAGTAGATTGATCATATACAAATGAGGAATGGTTATCAAATGAAGGATTAATAACTTGAAGTTTTTCATCATAATTTATCGATAGGATAAATGATTGAATGAGAGACTTCATTTATCTCTCATTCAATCATTTATCTTACCGAAGCTATCATGCATTAACAGGCAACATGGATGCTAAATATATTGCTTACATAGTCAAATATAAAAAGATATAGAAACTATAATGATAAAAAATTCTACACTAAACATGTTTTACATAGTCTAATCTAGAAAGATATAGAAACAATAATGACTAAAAAAATCTAGACAATCACATTGACAACGTGGATGCTAAATATTTTTTTCATAGTCAAATCTAGAAACATATAGAAATGATAATGATAAAAATATTCTAAACAATCACATTCGCAACATGGATGCTAAATATTTTTTACATAGTCAAATTTAAAAGAATATAGAAACGAAATGATAAAAAAAATGTACACTAAACATGTTTTACACTAAATATTTTTTTGAGAGTCAAATCTAGAAACGTATAGAAATAATAATGATAAAAATATTCTAAACAATCACATTGGCAACATGGATGCTAAATATTTTTTACATAGTCAAATCTAAATGGATATAGAAATGATAATGATAAAAAGTTATACACTAAACATGTTTTACATAGTCTAATCTCGAAAGATATAGAAACAATCATGATTAAAAAATTCTAGACAATCACATTGAAGCGTAGATGCTAGATATTTTTTGCATAATCAGATCTAGAAAGACATAGAAACGATAATGATAAAAATATTCTAAACAATCAAATTGACAACATGGATGCCAAATATTATTTACACAGTCAAATCTAAAAAAATATAGAAATAATAATGATAAAAAATTCTACATGAAACATGTTTTACAAAGTCAAATCTAGAAAGATATAGAAACGACAATGAATAAAAAATTGTACACAATCACATTGACAAGGTGGATGATAATAAAAAATTCCAAAATTAAGACATGTAATTGTTTCAATCTCTTATTTTTTTAATAAAAAGAAAGAAATCATGAACGACAAATTAATGTGAAAAGAAAATTGTACACAATCAAATTGGAAACGTTCTAAAAAGATATAGGTAGAAAGGATGATGACAATAAAGTTCTTAAAAAAGGGATGATGACAATAAAGTTCTTAAAAAAGGTCATGTAATTAATTGACATTTTGCCAATCCTTCTCTTTTTTTGATTAAAAAAACAGAGATGAAGAGCGACCAATTCCTAGTGTGAAGACCAGTCCAGTACCTTCATTGATGCATCACCTAACCTAATGATTCTCTTTCCGTATCTTAAGTAATCTTTTGCATTATTGTACCTGATATTTTATCGTATTCAATGCATTAATGCAATAATGGCAGTGAAATTATGAGTTCTTGATTGCCTTTCGTTTTCAACTCTAGTGGAGGAAGAAGAAATAAGTATAATGAGCCGAAATGCATGTGATAATCGTGTACGAGCGCGTTCAAAGTGGTCATATTGGTCGTTGAAATTATTGTGTCGGATGATTAATGGTCCAGAGGAAGGGCCAAATGACATTTTACATGATGGTGATTGATTGAATGTTTAGTAATATTTATTATTGATTCCACACGATGTAATATTACTTTAAACAATTCTTCTCGACCTGAGATCTGATTGCATAATCAGGGAAAATCTTGGGCCACATGTTTGACAACTTTGGACTGATCATTCCTCGTGGAGGACGTTGTTTTCCACAGTTTGATCTAGAAGCTCAGTTTTTCTTTATTAGGGGATCACCCTAGGCATTCCTTGGCTACCTGAACAAGAAAGAATGGCCGGTTCTGGTTGTAGCAGTAATGCTCAGCGTGAGCCTCTGCTCGAAAGGCCCAATGGTGTCTACTTTGAAGGCTGCGAAGCATGCCTGTTAGAACGTAGAAAAGACCAACATGGAAGCTATCCGCTCAAAGAGTTTTTCTTTGTTGGGATGGTTGTTCTTGTCAATGGTATTACAGTCTTTGAGATGCAGACAGTAGAGTACAGTTGTTTTTTTTTGTTAACAATTTCTGTATGCTCATGGAAGCTTTTTGTGGATTGTCATGTGTTTTCAGCTCTTCCCATTTCTTCCTTGTTTCCCTTCCTCTATTTCATGGTAAGCTGCAAAAGGTGGTAACAAGAAGAGTTTAATTTTAGAGAGATTAGAGTTTATTGTGATTTGTATCTTTTTTTTCTGGATTTAATTGTGTAAGACTTTTTCTGCATCAATATTTTGAATCAGACTTTGTAATTTATTATCAAAATAAAGAGCAAATCTATTTTTCTCTCCCATCTTGAAAATGAATTATGAAATGTGATTTGAAATACTGATAAAACAATTTGAACTTGCAAATAGTTTAAATTTCAATTTAGTTAAGTTTATAGACGACAATATTGCAATTTGCAGGTTAGAGATTTTGACATAGCCAACAAATATGAAGACATAGCAACGTATGCTGGTATCCTGGGTGAGTTTGCTTTTCTGGTTTCAACTTTCAGTTTTTAAAGTTCGGTGGGTGGAAGTCCGTACAGCCATTTTTGGAATGTTTTCTGGTTTCAACTTTTATCTTTTTTTAGTTCAGTGGGTGGAAGTCCGTATAGCCATGTTGGAATGTTGGGGGACCTATATTTCCAATTATTTTTGAGACCGATAACAAGAGAGCTTCTCTTCTTTAGAAGTAATCTAAAAATTTGGTATTATTATTGAGTGTTTATATTAGATTGAGGTTTTATTAGATTGAGGTTTTATAGAAAATTTCTGATGTGTAACCTCTCTGGAATGGATCTGCATCTTAGACGTTCAAAATTTTGGGATTTGAAGCAATTTTTTATATTTGAACTAACTGATAGCCTGGTAGTTGATCATGTTACAGTGGGGAGTGTATTAATGGTTTTGGGCAACTGCTCGTGCAGGATCATCGTTCATGGTGGGACGTTTTCTGTTTTCTGTATTATGGGGAGTTGCCGCAGATCGATATGGCCGCAAGCCAGTTATCATCATTGGTGCCATCTCTATGTCAGTATTATGTACCATTAGTAGAACAAAAGACTAACCACGCTATTTTGTTACTATTTCAGAACATTCACTGATTAAGATTTGGTGAATATGAATGCAGAATCTTATTCAATACGTTGTTTGGGTTAAGTGTAAACTATTGGATGGCCATTACAACAAGATTTTTACTTGGATCTTTCAATGGATTGATTGGTACGATAAAAGTAAGTGGGCATTCTGTGTCTCTGATCTAATCTTGATATAGACAATATATCAATCGCTCTACACTGATAAACTGTAACCAGTGTACCAAGTTTCAAAGCTATTTTTTTAATCTTTAGAGTGGTGTTATATGAAGTTTGGCATGTGAATATGAATGAACTGCAGGCATATGCAACAGAAGTCTCAAGAGAAGAACATCATGCTACAGGCTTGTCAATTGTACGTATAAGTAGTGAACAAATGTTTTGTTACTTTTTCAGTAAATACTTTTGCTCCAGCACTTTGGATGCTCTGTGCCGAAATTCAATTTTAATTGAGATTCAAAATTATAATATGTGTGCATTCAAAGTACTGAATGGATAATTAATTATAGTATAAAAAACTGACACTTTGACTGAAAGTTGGTGATTCAAAAGCTCTTCAAATAAATATTGCTTAAAAACTTGCTTCCTGTAAAACCAATAAACTTTTGTGCAGACTAACTGGATTTGTCATTCATTTTTTAGGTGACAACCACATGGGGAATTGGTTTGATTATTGGTCCAGCAATTGGAGGGTTTTTGGCACAGGTAATTTTTTAACTGTTCCCTGATTATCTGAAATAGAATAGCTTGTCTTTGCCATATTTTTAGGCCTTGAGTTAATTTCCAATCTTATTTAATATTTTTTCTATTTTAATGATTGAATCTTATTAAATATATTATTTTTTGTTGAGATGATTGAAAATGAAAATACAATTAGAATCAAGTAAATAAAACAAACATTCATATGCTTCTGGTTTTGTGTGCATACTGATATATTACAATAATGTGAACATAATAAATAAAGTAACGCCCACAGTATATTACAATAATGTGAACATAATAAATAAAGTAACGCCCATTAATAAAGGAAATCTTCCATTTAAGCAGAGGTGATTGTTATAGCGTTTCCTTATCACATAAGATAGGGCTCAATATTAAGCCCCCTCCTTTAAGTAAATCCTGGAAAAAAAAATCAGCAATATCAGTTTTTTACAATTCATAATATTGCTGTGTTTTGTTTTCGGATTAGATTTGAATTGTGTTTTTAATTTTCATCAATTCAAATCACACTCTAAAATCTATCATCAAAATATTAGAAAATTCAAAAATAGAAAAATGATAATAGATCAATAGAATGATTAGAAATATTAAGACAAATAAAAAACAGGAAATCAAAATTCAGAAACAAAACCCTTTTAAACCTGACTACTTACCTATTATAGACATTTGGTCTTAGCAGACAAAATGATCCCATTATGAGCTGGAGGTAATTATAGGTGTGTAAAAGAGGGACATGCACGGTAAAGAGCTGGGCAGCGTGCAGAAACTGTCCCACAGTCCTCTCGCTCAGCCTACAGTTAATTTTATACGTACTAGCAATTACGACGTCATCTGGATGTGATGTATGATAAATTACTATCATACCATTTTAAAAAAAGTTGTTACTTTTGTGGATGTGTTCTCACCTCTAACTTTTCAGATTTATTCAAAAAAATAAAAAACATAAAAAATGTGACATAATTTTTTAATGCATATTTTATTGTATTTATTAATTTTTTGAAAAATAGAATATATGTTATTTATTTTTAATTAATTAATAAATATGATTAAAAAATAGATAGATGTTATTTTATTTGTAAGTTTGGTAGTGTACTTTCAAATTATGATTAAGTGTCGAGCAAAATGCTTAGTGTTAAGGCTTAAAGCATCTTACGTGGCTGATTTAGATTAATTAAATATGACAATATAGTATAATTAATATAAATTAATATTTTAAAGTTTGAAATTAATAATTAAAATTACTATTTTTAACTATTTATTGTGATAGGATTTGGGTATTTGGTTTTATAAATACTGATGAAGAAAGATGGTAATACAATTTAGAATCAATTTTTTAGTGTTTAAAAAGTTATATTTTTTATGTGCTTGTTGCATTACATAATTTTTTGTGGGTTCATCCCATACAACATGGAAATTACTTTAAGGGATGCACTCAAATCAATGAAAGGTGGAGTAAGATTGGTGTGATGTTGAGATATGGACTTGTAAACCACAAACTTGATATTGATAAAATTAGGAGTTTTATTGATGGGATGTTGATATAGATACCTTATAAATGGTAAATTGAACTAGATTTATGCAAAGGGAAAGTTTATAAATTCTTTAATGGGCCAAACCTTGTGTCTATATAGTGATACAAACACATAAAATAGATGTAGAAGTGACTATGATGAGAAATTAATTTGTAGTATTTATCAATACAAATCTAATATAAGCCTTTAATGCCTAATGAAATGATTATAGATCTACTAGATGTTTATGGAGGGCTTATCTTTAAATATAACATCGCAAGTGCTCAATTTGAGGTATTTTGTAGGCAAGTTGATAAGTAACATTTGATCAAATTATTTGACATGATCAACTTGAGAAAAGTAGAAAAATAGTTTTCAATTGTGAGGGAAAAAATACAAGTGTATTTATGTCCAAAAGATGTATCTTCATCCATAGTCTAGTCTAGGGAGAGAAAACCCTAAGGAGAAAGACAAATCTTATTTCTAAGGTGGAGACTTGTCATAGATGTGGTTGATAGATCAAATTAAGAATGTCGAGACATTGTATTTATAATAAGGCCCAAAGTTAGTGAAAAATATGAGCGTAAAAGGGAAAGGCATGCACTTTTATTTTCTATATTTTTCCTCCACTTTGACATGCTAAAGTATTGGAGAAAATAAGTAAAATAAATAAATAGATATATGGATCTACAATAGGACAAGACCTTGTGGTTTTATCAACTATGGGGACTATTTCTAGATATGTTAAGTTAATGCATTGAATTGTAGCTTCTCTATGAGTTGAATTTTAATTGCGAGTCTCAGATGAAGCACAAGAAGGACTCAACACCTTCATTAGAAACTCATGCATTGGATTTTTGCATGCAAAGGACAACCAAACCTTATTATGATGTATTCAAAAAGAAATTGTGTTGTAGTTTCAACTATACAATCTAAACAATAGGATATGTAATCTATAGCAATAATAATTTAGTTCACACCAAAGTGACATGCCATAGATTAAATAGGTACCATAAGGTTCGTGGACCATTTTTCAAATGGTTGCTAAGCCAAGGCTAGATTTAATAGTAGCTCATAAGTGTAGTTTGTCTTGCTAATGCATTGACAAACATCATAGCTTCTACAATATGCTTGTGCATCCCTATAAAGAATAAGCTACGTTGTAGTATGGGGCTTTCTACCACAATAGTGTTTCCCACCTTTGGACATCCTAATTTTTGCTTGGAATTACATATTTTTTAGAAAAAATAAAGATTCAAACCTTGAGGAGTTCCATTTAAAGGATTTTAATTGCATATTGTTAGATCAAATCCCCTTGGATAGAACCCCTCTAGTCTTAAATCATACATGAAATGGAGTCTCCACTCACCTATTAAAATGTTGACAAAAATTCACTTTTTCTTCACCTTATAGGGGATCAACAGAGTTCATTTAGAAGTTATGTTTTGTAAGTATGTAGTCCTTATTATAACTTTGGCTATATTTAATTTGATTATTATGTTTATTTTTTTAATTTCTTGTGAATGTAGGTTTTTCATCAAACATTAAGGTCTTTGTCTCACACATGAAAAAATAGGAAAATAGAAATTGTGTGTGCGCGCGCGCGTGCACATTTGATTTTTTTTTTTTTTTTTTGAAACAAGGACATTAATACCTATATTCTCTAGGTATTAATGTCCTTGTTTCAAAAAAAAATCAAATGCATATAAAAAAAAGTTATGAGATATGACATAAATCTTTGTCCAAATTATAATTACTCTGTCCAAGGTAAGGCAGGTTGGGTCGCTGGACTGGATCGTGGGGATACCCCTGGCGTACTGGGAAAAAAAATAAAAAATTATAATTACTCTAAATTCAAAAAATAATTTTAAAAAAATAATCATTGCAATAGATATTGGCATAACAAATATATATTTTAAATTTAGAATTTTATCTTTTCTATAAAAAAAAATTATGCATGATGACATAAATTCAAATTCTTAATAGTTTAGTTGTTCTCGGTTCCAAAAAGTGAAGATCTGGTAAAAGAATGATGACTTCACTATCCTAATTTGATCAAAAGTGGGACTTATTATTGTGGGTTGACCCATGCCCTCCTTGATTGACGACATAAATGTCACTTCTTAAGTTTTATATATATTACACAAAATCTCACAAATTGTTTGCTTGTATCATTTTCAAATCCTTAATAGTTTAGTTGCTCTTGGTATCAAAAAGTGAAATCTGGTAAAAAAATGTTTATTTCACTATCCTAATTTGACCAAAAGTGGGACTCATTATTGTGGGTTGACCCATGACCTCCAACTTAACCATCATGACTCTTTTTATCATTGTTGTACACTTTATTTGTGGCATATTTAAACAATACTTCATCTAGTCTTATTTTGTAGAACTAATCATTGATTAGTTGGAATAGTGCATATGTAGAACTAACAACTTCTTTTTTCTAGTTTTTTTTTTTTTGGTGTTTTTTTTATACATAAGGAGGGTGACAATCTCATTGAGCTATAGTCACTTGAGGTGTTGCTAGACCCTCTTATGGAAGCAAATCATTTGAGAAAACATGGCGCTTGCTTGGGTGCACAATAATAAACATTAAATTCTTGAAACAAAAGAATATATTGACATACTTGACCATGTTGTGTGGGCGTGTTCACCAAATATTTGAGTACTTAATTGCCAATGAAAAATATAAAAGAATTTACTAAAAAGTATTGGTTAAATTTTAGTGAAATGCATAATTGTAACTTCATGTTGTGTGATTGTGTAGTTGTGTTTAGTTACAATTAATTTCCCCGTTGTAAAGTAGATTCAATGGTTGATATTAATTTTTCCCCCTTCAAACTAGATTCAATGGTTGATGTTAATTTTCCCCCCTTCAAACTAGATTCAATGGTTGATATTAATTTTCCCCCCTTCAAACTAGATTCAATGGTTGATATTATTTTCACTTGACTACATTAATATAGCTTCAATCCTTGTCCCCAATGTATTTGCATAATTAGAGATATTGGTGTAAATATATTTTATTTTTTAAAAATAATGTAATTAGAGATGAGGTTTTTTATTTTTTTAATAAATTTTCTTATTGATGTTTTAGGATGATAATAAGTCTGATATGAAAATAAAAATTTAATTAATAAAAACAAAATTAAATATTAATTTAAAAAATTAAAAATATATTTTTTAAATATAATATTTTAAATTTATATTTAAAATAATATAATTTGTTAATAAATGTGATTAATAAAAAAAAAGAATAATGATATCAAAAGTACATGGTAGTTAAATAATTTGATTAGTTTGTCTTAATATTAGTTATTAATGAATATTGTTTTATGTTGGATGTAGCCTGTACAAAAGTATCCTTCTATTTTCTTACCAGATTCAGTTTGGGGAAGGTAAATTTTTTCATTCATATTTTGATAAAGTTTTATTTTAATTGAGATTTATGTATATGAATTGACAATCATATTTGCATTTTTTACTCACCGAAAATGGGAGTTGTGAATTTGTAGATTCCCATACCTTTTACCATGCGTCGTTATATCATTCTTTGCAGTGCCAGTTCTTGTGCTTTCATTTTTACTTCCGGTAAGTTAATTTCATCCATATGTTTCATTTATTGAGAGTGAACTATGTGTATAATTCAAGTTTAGTTTATGTTTATATTCAACTAGCAATTATTATTGAAGATGTAATGCATATGCAAATCTAGGTACAATATGCATATATGTAGGGTGCAAGAATTGTACTTGTGAAAGGTTTTATTTTTACTATGATGTTATTGCCATCTTGAAGGATACATGATTCGATACAAACCGATTCAATAGATTAAAGAAGTAACAAATTGCATAAAGTTTTAAGAATGAGATGTGTATTAAATTTTGACTAAACTAATAGTATGTAACATGTTCTTCATATAAATTAAAAAATATTAAAATGTATGTAATTTGTTCGAATCAATAGATGTCATAAAGTGATTCACTATTTGATGGATTTTTTTAATGTATGTTGTTTTCAAATTAAGTGGATGATAGTTAGTGGAGAAATTTTGAATATCGATGTAATAGGTGTGTCTATATTGATTCTTTGTGAGGACTTCTCGATTACTCTCCATCTAAAATTATTTTTCTTACTAATGTCTATGTCTTTGTTCTTATCCCATAGAACAACGAATGTCAACATCACAACCATTACATTGTTGTTGAAGTAATGGACTTGTTGGTCTCACTTTATAGATTGATATACAAAAAATATTTAAAAAAAAAGACTATTCCCAAAGAGTGCATTTTAAATCCATAAACATGTCATACAAACCCATTTTCTTTAAGGGATATATTCAAATTTAAATATCTAATTTATAAATAAAAATATAATAATTTTTTTTGTCTAGCCTTCCCCTTGTATGCTTGGTACCTAATTGTATAAATAATTATATTTTTGAAGGCAAAGAAAAGCACACACTTACACGCAAGCTTTCAACCCAATTTATTTTTTGATAAAAAAGTTTTATGAGTAAACTTACAAACAACTCACAGATTACATTTTTTCAAAAAATTTATAATTTTTCAAATCAGACAAAAATATATTTTGTTTACTCGCTTGTGATAAAACAAAAAAAATTCATCTTGAATTGAACTTAACTATTTAAATATTTAAATTTGCATTTATATTGATATTAAAAAGTAAAAAGTCTATTCACATGAAGACATCTTTGTGTTGGGTTCCTCCTCAACAATCTCGAGAAAAAAGTTTAACAACACTTTAGATGCCTTCCAAGGAGGTTGCAGTTATATCTAACAAGAGGTCTAGGTCTTAAAGGTCTAGGTCTTAATTTTAAGGTTATTAAAAGATTAGAGGTCAGGTGCGAATGTCAAGTAATATTATTCAAAAAAGTTTCATAGTGTGAGGAAGTGGTATTAAAAGATAGACAAATTGTCTTCTTTTGAGACATCTTCTACCCTTAGCTTAGGGGAAGGAGCTTCTTTTAGGAAGTGTCTACCCTTGCCCTCCTCTCCCAAGATTTTTCAAGTCATTTGGGTTAGAAGAAGATTTCTAAAGGGCCTTGGCATTAGGATAAACAGATACTAATATTAACACCCTACTATCCTGAAATTAATCTCTCTGGGAAAAATCATTCATTCTTTGTAATGCCAATTGCGGTTGGAGCGTTTTTGGAGTCAGAATAGCTACAACCTTGCAATATTGGGTAGATGCTTGTTTTCATGGCATAGGAAATATGTTAGGGAGGTTTATGTCTCAAGATTTTGAAACTGAAGGCCTTGTGCACCCCACCTCTGCAGCACTCTGGAAGATGCAAAAGAGTATATGGATTGGAGGTAATAGGGAAGAAGATTCCAACATATTGTTAGTTACAAATCAATAATTCGGAGCAAAAGATGCTACGCAATTTAAGATCTTCACTCCATAAAGAATTCAAAATATAGAATGGAAAGATATTTTGTCCATGTCGAAAGAAGTGTAGGTGATTTCATTCCTGAATCTATTCTTGATTTTATTGGCCAATCCCTATTCTCGTCGCTTGCTTCATCAGAATGGGAGGAGGTAGGAAGTTCAAAATCAAAAGCAATCTTTGAAAAAAAAAATTTGGACACGATGGTTCTTAGATCAAATAACCAAAAGAAACTTACTGTGAGCGTGCTATGTTTACTGGTGATAGTTCATGCCTCGGTGTTTTTGTTTCTCCTTTTTAAATGGGAAATATTTGTTTCTCAAGAATCCTTATGTCTTCATCTAATTTTCTTAAAATGGGATGAAGGACTTCTTTAATTGTGCCATAACAGGGGTTGTCTTTTGCCCAGAGGGTCAGGAATGGCCGAAAATTAACGCCACCTATAATGGCCCTCGAATTCCGTTTGTTATTTGGGGTGTCAAGATGGATGTGGAGTAGCATCACCATTTGGCCAGATATGGCATCAATTTCCTCAAGAATGTTGTTGGTGTGTTGGAGGATTTAGGCATAGATTGGTCGTTTGATCTAGTTTCAAGTTTCAACCTCTCCGGAAGAGGACGAAGATGGTGATTGCGGCGGTAAGAAGATGTAGTTTTAGTTATTTTGTTTTTGCTTTGGCTATGGAGTCGATAGTGCCAAAGATTTGGTCCATCTAGGGTTGTTTGATGTAGACCTCATATCTGCAATTTTG
This sequence comes from Cryptomeria japonica, assembly GCF_030272615.1. Classification (NCBI taxonomy): domain Eukaryota; kingdom Viridiplantae; phylum Streptophyta; class Pinopsida; order Cupressales; family Cupressaceae; genus Cryptomeria; species Cryptomeria japonica. The sequence continues at coordinate 401,413,694 of NC_081411.1, forward strand.
TAATGTTGCCTGTGTGTCAAATTTTGTAGCTATCTGGTGACACAATGTAAATTTATTTTGTGCTGGATGCTATAATTTCCAGCTTACTGTAATGGGTGTAACCCCCTTTGGTCACATTAATCTATTAAAAAAAAAATTAATTATAAATTGTTATTAATATTTTTTTATCTACATATATATTGTAATAAGAATTTAATTTTTATTCGATATTTTATTTTGTTAACAATAAAAAAATATTCTTATTTCTTGATTAAAAAATACCAATATTAATTAATTATAATTTGTCTGATTAAATTGACATTTCTTTATTGTTAACAGGAGACATTACATAAACATCCTCATGAGGAAGAGGAAAAATGTGACCTCAATGGAGTTGGCATTGATGTTGAGAAAGAAGAGTCACAAAATGATAAGGCATGCATCAATGGAGTTGGCATTGATGTTGAGAAAGAAGAGTCACAAAATGATAAGGCATGCATCAATGGAGTTGGCATTGATATTGAGAAAGAAGAGTCACAAAATGATAAGGCATGCATGAAAGAAAAGAAAGGAAAGATGGCAAATTTGAAGTCAATCATAAACAACTGGCCAGTGATGTCAACAATCATAATAAACTGTATTTATTCTCTTCATGACATTGCATATTCAGAGGTAAAATTTATAGAACTGCCTTTGATTGTATCTTTAAATAGTCTTTACTTCTTTGTTTTATATAATGGAGTGAGCTTCAATCTTGTAGATATTTTCTCTTTGGGCTGTAAGTCCTAAAAGACAAGGAGGATTGGGTTTTACTACGAGTCAGGTTGGTGCAGTCCTTGCGATCTCTGGTATGTTACATTATCCACTTTAACCATTTAAAAAATAATTTAAATTCTATTTTGAAGGACAGTTGAGTAATTCTCAGTGCTCGTTTAATTTTTAAGCATGGATGTACCTCCCCTCATAAGAGGTTTGTCAATGTTGATGGGAAGAAAGCAAAATCATATTGTCATATAAGAATAAAAATAACATATGATAATTCGTTGTTGCTTTTTGAAAAGCTTCAGATTTATTTTGAGCTCTTTCTCTAATTTTTTAAGATTGAAGATTCCACTTTGATCAAATCTGTTTAGGGATTTTAGACCTTGACTATCTCTCACATTCCTCCTCCTTATGGGCCTTAAGGCTCAATTAATATCATCCCTCTGCTTGAGGGCTAATTATTTTGCCAAATCTACTCAGGAATTGTGACCTGTCTCTTCTCTGGTGTTATATAGAGATGCCTGCTCAATCCACCAATGGATCAAAACTCAATTGACAATATCTAGTGTGATATAGAAATGTCTAGTCAGCTCACCAATAGACCAAAATCTAATAGACAATATTTATTGTAATATATAAATGACTAATTAACACACCCATCGGTAGACTAATGGCCAATTGATAACATGTATAATTAATACTGATAAAATGTCTTTCTGTTTTGTTAATAACTTGACGTTCTCAACTATTATCAATTTTGCAATGGAATTTGAAAATAAACCTCGTTGGCCAAATGTTGGTATTGAATCTAATAGTTTTTTAAGGTCTTCAAAAACTTAATTAATCTGATCAAACAGTTTGTTTAAGAATGGTTTTGCAATCAATTATTTTCTTTCCATTTTAAATTACATAATGAAAAATATTAATATTAATGAGAATAATCCTTTTGTGGAGATGTGAAGGTTTTGGACTGTTAATATTCCAACTTACAACTTTCTCGCCATTGGCTAAGCTCTTTGGACCTATCCATGTAACTCGTACCTCAGCAGTATGTCAAAAGTTCCATCAATATTTCATTATTTTATGGTTCAATACTGCATATGCTATTTTGAGTTAAGATTGGTTCTATGCATTGATTTTTATGAGTCTTTCTTAAAAACAAAGATTGGCTTTACAATGGGTCATATGACGCTTATGGACACTGCTTTGCCTATTGCAGATTTTATCTATACCATTACTTTCAGCATACCCATTTATAGCTCTACTAGGGGATAAAGCCTTATGGATCATCATTAATTGTGCATCGTTACTGAAAAATATCTTATCTGTAAGTATTTTATTGTTTTCTATTTGCCAACGATTCAATACAATATAGATTGTATATGAACAACTGCAAAATTTATCTATAATTAGTTAAAAAAAAATCCTTTTAAAAAAATATCATATAATGTATAAAATATATTTAATATTTACAAGAGCTCTCCAATTTTTTTAACTCATTTTACTATATTGATGAGAATTGTATACTTGAAGGCTTTTTCAGGATTTTGCTTTTCTATTTATTAGGGCACTGATGGTCTTTTCAAAGCTGTAGTAAATATATGGCTTGTTTGGAAATTCTTTTCTGGTGACATTTGCATGGTCAGTAATAACAAATAAGAAGAAAAATTATTTCAAAATTAATTTTAGATACTCTGCAGGTGATGACTATTACGGGAACTTTCCTCCTCCTAAACAATGCTGCGGTATGATCGCTCTCTGAATGTTCCATATATGTGGACAGCTGTTGATTTCTTTGTTTATCTGAAGCAATATAGTTCTTTGCTTTTACAGGCTCGAGATCAAAGAGCAGCAGCAAATGGGCTTCAGATGAGTGGAATGTCACTTTTTAAAGCAATAGGACCAGCAGCAGCCGGTATTCTGTAAGCACCTAAGAGATTTGGCACTGCTTTTCATTTCCATTTATCAACAAATATCCTGAAGTTAAATTTATTGTTTCTTTTGAATAATTTGGTATTAATCACCGGGGAAATTTGTCATTGGTTTAAATTTGTGATGTTGTTGGAATTTGATTGTCTCCAAGATAGCTCTCTTGATTGTTTTTCATTATAGGGTTTAAGGCTTTCTGCTAGGGAAAATAATATAGTGGTTGCCGCTATGTCAAAGGATCTTTTAAAGCAAAATTATCCTATTCATGTTAGTTTTTAAAATCCCAAAGACTTCAATCATTGAGGTCAACAAATGATGTTATATAATGAAACATGAATAATTCAATATTAGAGACATAAGGTTGTCACAGTCCATAAATATTATAAAATAAAACCTCTTGGAATAAAGTCCTCTAGTTTTCCTGAGAAGCTTGATTTTTACTGATTCAGTTTTGTTAGAGAAAGACAAAGATAGTCTAGAAAGCTAGAAACATCAAGAACAAGCCACCCAATATAATAACTCGACTTCCAAATAAATGTCAATAATATATACTGCTTTTGAACCTTATCAAATATGATGGCATTATACTCTAGGTGTAGATGAATTGTCTTTGTCAAGTTTGTCAATGAGCTTTTCATGAGGCCAAATTCGAGGGATACAAAATATAAGCAAGATATATAAGTTAGTTGGAAGTAAATCTTGTGGATGTTTTCCATGAGATGGGTTTAATATGCCAAAATGTTGTTTGGCTTGGTCGTAACCTGAAAACCAGAAAACAACTTTTATATCTTAAGTTTTGATTTGAATCTGATAGTTACTCCATTGTTCATTAATATTCCATACATTTATAAAAGAACTCACAATGGATCCTGCCTGAAGTAACCATAGCTTCTTCAAGGCTGTAATTCTGTGAATTCATATATAATGAAAGCTCTTTGAAGTCCAAAGATTGCTATATGAGACTTTTCCATTGTTGAAAAATGAATTAGTCTTTAACACTAACCATATTGTAAAAATTGAATCAGGTAAGAAGATTCTTCTAAATAGAAATTAAAGCAATTTTCTTAGTGAATAGGGATATCGATGGGAAATTGACTCTCTTGATTCTTTTCATTTATACTTTATTCATCTTCAATATGAAATCCAATTTATGTTATTTTTGATGTATCTGCAGTTTTTCATGGGGACAGAGGAGTCAAAATACAGATTTCCTTCCAGGTACACATTTGAGGTTACATTATTATAGTGGAATTTCAAATTGGGATTTATACAATTGTCTTTTTGGGCATGACCTCAACTATCTATAAGTTATCTTGACACAAAGTAAACATTTTCATGGATTATTGAAAAAGGGAATGAATCTGAGAATAATGTACATGAAATTAGTTGTAGTCAACAAAGAGCACTGCTCAAAGTGCTTAATTAAAATACCACCTGCTTCATCTAGGTGCATAGGCTTTTGGGTTGACATCTTCATACTATATTGGACTTCATATCTAGAAAAACACTTAATACCTTGCTTTCTTAATTGTCATTTGTCACACCACCTCTTATCCTTTTTTCACTTGGAGGAACTTTAGGATCTTCATTGGCATTCTCATCTGTAGTAGAAAGCATTACCTTTTGATGCATAATCTCAGATTGTTATTCAATACTTCACTGATCTTAAATGAATGTCCACAACACCTTCATGAGTCCCCATGTCGTTCAAACTTCAAACTGTGAACTAGAGAAGATACTATCAGAGAATCCAAATTCAATTTGATGGAAAAGATAACCTGGGACATCTTATCATGAAAGTTTGAGATGGGCTTACACATATAGCTCTCTTTCTTTGATTTCGAAATTTCCTTCGTATGTGCTTCTTTCCAGATTAGGTACTGGATTATTCTTCATCTGATGCTTCTTCAATGGAATAGCCGAATAGCACTTCCATATAAAGGATCTTGCTCTTTAGTCTCTTTCCGATGAGCTCTCCTCTTCCTCTTATAAGGTTTCTCCAAAGGAATTTTGTTAAGATTAAAATCTGATTTGCTGATAACATTTCTTATGCGGTTCTTGATGGAGTTCTCTCCTCGCATAATTCTACTCTTGAAGCAATGGACAACTTGCTTGTGGAAAAAAACTTCATCAATGGTAAACATCATAACATCTTCTGTGTTTTTAAGATCTGCAAATAGAATGTTTTTTGGTTGATTCAAGAAATGCTTCCCAATTTCATGTTTCCTTTATCTTACTTATGAAGGATCTGTTGGTTACTGAATTCATTCTTGTCTTGCCTCCCTTGGGTTTCATGCAGCTGCTTAGAGGTATGTACTGATTCGGGATACTAAGTCCAACCCACAACTGAGAGCTTTACACTCCTATATCAACTTAGAACATGCTGTCTTTTCTTAGACTATCTTGAGCTCTTCCCACCATTTTTACCCTCATCATAATTAAGCATCTGCCCAAGATTGGCATTCTTGATGACAACAATGTCCTTGGAAACATGCAGATTATATATGGTCTTTGGGATTTTGAAAACTAACACGAATAGGAAAATATTTCTTTAAATGTTACATTGATCTGGCAGCATTCAATATTTTGTTTTCGCTAGCAGAATGCCTTAAATTCTATAATGAAAAACAACCAAGAGCGCTATCTTGAAAATAATCAATTTCCAACAACATCACAGATTGAAACCAGTGACACATTTCCCCAGTAACTAATAGAACATTCTTCAAAAGAAACTATAATTTTATGGTAGAGCTTCAAGGCATTTGTTGATAAATGGAAATGAAAAGCTGTGCCAAATCTCTTAGGTACTATTATAGATTGCCGGCTTCTGTTGGTTGTATTGTTTTGAAAAGTGACATTACACTCATCTGAAGCCCATTTGCTGCTGCTCTTTGTTCTTACGCCTATAAAAGTGAAGAACTACATTGGTTAGGTTAGATGGTAGTTGGTTTCACTAGTAAGGGGCTACCACTAGGTACCTTGGGGATTCGAGGGAGGATGATTACTCTCTATATGTTTGAGTTTTGTTAGATAAATATGCTAGTGTTTGGGGAAATGTCTTTAGGACTACCACCATATAAGGGTTTCCAACATGCTATTTAGTTGGAGCTAGGGATGAAACCCATTATCGTGACTCTTGATTGACATGCTTGTGTTTTCAAGGATGAGATAGAGAAAAAATACTCATGAGCTTCTGAATTTGAGACACATTAGATCTAAGGAGATTCCATTTAGATCTTTGGTGGTATTGATGAAGAAGAAAGATGGAACAATGACGATGTGGATTTATTATTGGGTTGTGAACAAGAAAACCATCAAGAATAGGGATTCAATACACCATAATGATAAGTTGCTTGATGAGTTGTACAAGGCAGCGTACTTCACTAAGATTGACTTAAGGTTTGGGAACCATCAGATATGGGTTAAACTTGAGGACACATTTAATCCTACTATCCAGTGTCACTATGTGAACTGAGATTTTGGTGTTTTCTTTGGGGCTTACCAATGAACCAGCCACTTTCCAATCAAGATGATTGAAATTTTCAAACCTCATTTGAGGAAATTTGTATTGGAGTACTTTGATGACTTATTGATTTACAACTAGACATGGGAGGAATACATAAACCACCTAGATACAGTGTTGGCTATTGTATAGCAGCAAATCTTCTTTGCCAAGAAAAATAAATGAATCTTGAGTGTAGAAACTCTTGTACTTGGGACGCAATTTCAGTGGGTCATGTGTAGAGATGGATCCAACCAAGGTGCAATCTATCCCTAAGTGGCCTATCCTGAGGATAAAATGAAATATGACCATTCTTCGGCCTTTATAGCTGCTATAGGAGATCCATTAGGGGATTCTTGTAGCTAGTAGTGCTCTTGATGAAGTTGACCAAGAAAGGTGCCTTCCATTGGTTCATGACTCCATAGTAGCATAGGAGGCGTTTGACCATTTGAACAAGGTAGTGTGTGTCAGTTCACTTCTCACAATACTGGATTTGCCATTGCCTCTTGTGGCGGAGTGTGATGCTTCATGACAAGACTAGGGGCTGTTATTTATGCAAAAAGGACAACCTATATCATTTGAGGGTCAATCTTTTTTTTGAGAAAAAGCATCAATTCTCTATATATGATAAGGAGATGTTGGTGGCCATGCATACTCTGTCTAAATTTAGATAATATCTAGTTTGTGGATGTTTTGTACTATGTATGGACTATGGACCATAATAGCTTGAGATTCTTCTTATTGCAACATGACCTCAATGGTAGCCAACAAAAGTAGTTGAGAAAATTATAGACATGATCTTGATATCAAGTATGTCAAGGGAAAGGACAATAGGGTAGCAGAGACATTCTCTAAGAGATCTGAACTATCAGCCATTTCCTTGATAGAATTTGACTGGAAAGAAGAGTTGTTGGTTACCCATTAGCTATTAGGTCGATTGAGGGTACTTTTTCCATCACAATTAGAGATGAGAGATACCTAGGTGAAGCATGGTATTATTTTGTACAAGGGAAATATTTTTGTGGTGCTAGGATCCAAGCTAAAACAAAAAATAGCTGAGCATTCCAGGAATCTTCACATGTTGGTCACATAGGATTTTTCAAAACATATAGACAAGCTCGGAGTAAATATTCATGGAAGGGCCTAAAAGTGGAGGTATTGCAACATGTGTAAGTGTGTCAAAGTAAGAAACATGTAACCACACACCCAGCAAGTCTTCTTTAGCACCTTTGCATCTCTCAACAGACATGGAAATCTGTGTCAATGGACTTCATTACAGGCTTGCCTTGAGTTGGGGGAAAGAGTTGTATCTTTGTGGTTGTTGATTTATTTAATGAAGTTTGCACATTTCTCCATCCCCAATGAGTTCAAGGCTTCACAGGTAATAAATATTTCTCTAAGCAGATCTTTCGATTGCTGGACTATTTCTGTACTATGGTCAGCGATAGGGATGCACATTTCATTAATGCTTTTTGGCTGGAGTTATTCAGATTGATAGGGATAGAGTTGACACCTAGCACCGTTTCACTCCTAGATGGATGGATGAATGGAGATAGTGAACAAATGGATTGAGGAGTGCTTGAGGAGTTTTTTAACCAATCACTAGATAGCTTGGATTCAATGAATGTACCTAGGGATATTGCTACAATACTACTTAAACACATGTCAAGTAGGATGTCCTCATTTATGGCATTGTACGGATATGATGCACCAATCTTTGTTGAGCCAATGCTTCTAGAGACACAAGTACATGCAGTATGAGACTTCATTGAGTAGTGTACAGTCTAGACAGGTTTTTATAAGTCCAAGTGATCAACTTTAGTGTGGACAAAATTAGTAAAATATTTATGCTTATATGCATTGCATGGAGAGGCATTTTAAGGTAGGGGACATGGTTTTCCTTTGGTTACAGCCTTCTTGTCAGTTTTCTTTAAAAAAGAATGGGATAGAAAAACTGAACCCCCCCTTCTATGGTCCTTATAGAATAGTTCCATGCATTGGTGAGGTGGCTGATTGGTTGGAGCTTCCTGTAACAGTTGGATCCAAAACAATTTTCATATATGCTGTTTTAAAAAGACAATGGAACAGAAGTTAACACCTTCAATTGAGCATCCACTTCTTGATGATGAAGAAAGTTATTATTAGTACTGGAGTAGATACTTGGGACTAGAGATAATTTATCATGAAACTATGAAATTTATCATGAAACTATGTATGGACTAAATTCTTGGTGCCATGGAAAGATTTGCCTCAATAGGATGCTACTTCGGAGTAAGATATTACAAATCCTCACCCAACCTTGTCTTGCTTGTGGCAAGTGAATTTGGTGATGGAGGATTTGTAATATCTCCTTTCTTATTCATAGCACTGACAGAGGTTGATTGGTAGTTTCAATTTTTATGTTGGAATGAGACAGTTGAGTCTTTCAGTTGGAATAAATTGGTTGAATCTATCAATTTAGTTAAGTGGTTGAGTTTTTCTGTCCCAACCAGTTAACCCTTTCAATTGATAGATGGAGTAATTACCTTTGATTCACCTAGAAATAGAGACTATAGGAAATGCTGAGAGGTAAAGAGAAGACATCTTTGAAAATCACAAACCAAAAAACTCCATTTAGTTTAAAGGAAAGAAATGCTATTCTCAACAGCTTTGAATGCTTGGAGGTGGAATCTAAAGGCGTGTCACTTAGATCCTTGGGGGTGGAAACTCTCAGGGGCAATCTGTGGTATAGAATTTGAGCAAAACATGCAGAATATCATTAATATTATTAGGGTGTTAAGTTTGCAGGTTGCGAAACTTCATTAGGATCATCAAGGCATTTAGTCATGCATACTCAGTGCACCCAATAAGTGTATGAATATAGTGAAATTCTCAATCTATGTGTGTGTATGAACAATTAATGTGTGTGTGTGTGACACACATATTTGTTAGTGGAATAGTTATGGGTCTGTTGATTTTGGAATCATTAGTTTAGACTTTTACACTAAGCATGCTTCAGGTAAGATTGTTTGTATGCCAATGCATGTAGAGGACTACAAGGAATTGTTAACCATTAATGCATACATGAGAAAATGGTTAACAAAAAGTTTATACTATATATTCAATACTACATGATCCTTTTAGAAATAAGTCTTCATAGATATTATGCACAATATCCATGTGTATGTACATCTATTGTATAGGACATATAATGCAAGTCGAAAACCCCAACCTTGAGAGGTGATCAAAGAAATGGTTTGGAATTCTTTTCGCTTAATCTTTTTACCCATCATGATATTCTAATGACTTGTAATCCATACAAAAACCTTAACTTCCATCCAAGTTCACCTTTGCCTAATCTTTTGCCAGATAAAAACTTCCAAAAATTCTGCCATGTATTTTGTTGTAATGATAGTGGAACATGAATTCTTCTCATAGAGGTAGATAGAACCGGGTCTTGGATCATCCACTTTTTTCTCTAAATAGAGCAGAGATAGGAAGCTCTTGGTTATTAATAGAGTGGCTTCACATCTCCAGCCTCTTCAAATGGGTCCTTGAATGTGCATTTTTTAATTTGAATAAGTGGTTTTGATGAAGTAATGGAGTAGAATTATTTCTATGGATAATAAAGCAGCTTTTAGCGTTTCTCCATTTCATTTTGCTTTATCATGTTAATTTGTTTAATGATAGGCATACTTTTGTGACAAGGATCTATGAAAGGAATTCAGCCTATTCTTACCTTAATTTGGTTGGCGTTAGTCTTGCACATTTATATTTTGCCAAATAGCAGTGTAGTTAATGACATTTTTTTCCTCCTCAACACCTTATTACTTCAATTTTTAATAGGCACCTCTAAAACACAACATGCTTTGATTGGGAAAGTTTTTGGATCTTTACAGGAAGTTAAGTTTATTCTAGATCAACTTGACATATTTTGGGTACGGAACCCCTGAATCTAGTGTATGACATGCATAGTGCACTGATGAGGATCCAAGTTTTTCATGTAGGAGAGAATTTGTTACAATCAAAACCTTGTAGGATTTGTAGAATTCTGGAATATATCCATGTTGCAATTACTTACAGACATGAAGCTACGCTTAGCATTTGTGCTTAGCTGAAAGAATCTATAATAATGTGTTTCCTTGAGTTGTATGCTGAGGGTGAAGGAAAGAAGGATGATGTACCCTGAATATTAAAGCATTATTTTTGTTTAGTTTTAGTCAGTTACATACTTCCTCTACAAAAAGCTATGTTACCGGAAACAAGAAATGTGAAACTTGACAGCTACACAATGGAAAATGAGATTTAAAAAAAGTTGTGAATAAGAAACTTATACACATATTATATCGATATATTCAGAATAAATCACATATATTTAGTATCATTAATTATTTGTACTATTAACACCAACAAAATTCATAAAATTATTAAAATAATATATGACATTAAAATATGTTAATTAGATTAATTAATACAATATTTACTATTGCTTATATTTGAAAATTATAACTATTAAAAAATAAATGTAAAATATAGAACAATATTAAAAAGGCCAAGAAATTGCAGTTTGCAATGTGAAACTAGTTGTGGGTTAATTAAAATGTGCAATGGTTATGATTTGTAGTTCCTTTCAACATGGACTAAAACTCAGATTCAGCATCATGAGCGCCAATATGACCTCATGAGACATTGAAAAGTTCTTTGCATAGGAGTGATTTCAATAAAATCTCTTTGTTGATTGAATTAGTATGATTTTATATGTGAGAACTTATTATGTGTTTCAATCTTTGATGGAACTAATAAAATTTCATTTGGGATTGGCATCAATTGAATCTCTTTCTCTCTGGAAGAATCTTTGTCTTTGATAGAAAAGGACCAAGGCTAAAAACAAAGGTTACTTTTTGATAATGATGAGACCAGATGTCAATTTGGCTGATAAGAACCCTCTTGAAAGCCCACAAGACGATTTCCTTACATTTATGTTATATGTTGGTTGAATTTTATATTTCAAAGTTTCAACATCATGACCAAGCTCGAGCAAAATCAACCGTGCTAATCAATGTACCTTGAAGTATAAACAGCTAATAACAAATATGTTACGTTCCATGGTATTTCAGGGATGGGGATGGTGGGATGATAAGGGATGTGTTTCAGAGATGGCAGTCTGAGGGCCATATATATATATATATAAAGAGAGAGAGAGAGAGAGAGAGAGAGAGAGAGAGAGAGAGAGTTCTACAAGTTAACAGAAGCAATATAACATGACCCATAGAATGATGCTAGCTGATGTTGGCAGAAGCCTGCACACCAACCACATTGCCAAAAAAATGTCTGTCAGTACTTCTCACACAATACCACACTGTACCAGACCATAGCCAATGCACCTTTAATCTTTTTTGCAACTGAAAATAATAGCTGACACTAATACCATATTGGAAATTTCAAAGTTTGGGACTTTTGAGTTAATGTTTGAACAATGAAATCAGAAATTCAACTTATTGCTGTTAGTGTTAACTACTACATAACTTACATCATTAGCGATGAATCTGAACTGAGATATATTTATTGCTGTTATACTACTGTCACTGCTGTCAAAGCTGTCATGATTAATTTTATTGCTGTTATGATATATTTATTGTTGCTGTTATAATGCTGTCGTGATATATTTAACAGTTCCTTTTTGATGTCATAAATGATTTCTTTTTTTGAGCATTATAAAATTTTGCCTTGCCATTGGGGATGTCTGGCAATCTCTGGAACTTTCGGGGAATGTCTCAGATGTTCCCAGTTGTCTAGGGGACGACCAAATGTGTTCATGGTGTTTCCCATCACTGCAATACATTTTAGAAACATTTTGAAGATTTGGAGATTTTTGAGGATGGTCAAGAGACATCCTCTGCTGTCCTGCCATACCAAACACCATTGGGGATGGCGACAGTGGTTTGAGGGCCAGGGATGCATCCCTGTGGAACACAGCCAATATAGTTGCTTTTGAAAAGCTGCATGTGCCTTGAAACCACTTTGTCCAATAAACCTTTAAACTTGTGATCTTTCTTATTTAGTGTTCCTTGTTTGAAAGCTAGAATTAAGAAAAACCTTTTATACTGCGAAAATATAATCTCGGGACAAGTAATTTCTTGCTTAACCTCTTCATTGAAAGAACATTAAAAAGTAAATATGAACTCACCATCTGTAGTAGGATTCTCTAACTCTAGAGAAAATGTCTTTCCTAATATCCATTGGTAATAAAATGTGTCACCAGCATTTCAGTGTATAATAGTATATATAACCATGTAACCTTAATGTGAGTTTTTTAATGTTTGAAAACTGTTTTGGAGATCTCATGTTCTGGCCGGTTGTGTATCATAATGCACCATTAGCAATTGGCTAACATGAATTATGTAAGCCGCAAGTTTAGAATTGGCATGTGAGACCAAAACATGAGATTGTTTCAAGTTCGCAATAAAACATTTACATGTTACGAGTAGTGGCCTGCTTATCTAGAGTAAGCTGTAGAAGTGTGATAAAGGATGAGACCACCTTAACTGACTTGGTGTTAATAAATAATTCAATTTTTTTTTTTTCAAAGGTTGGCTATATCCAGGTATATGATAAGTGATTAAACATTAGTTTCTACCACAAAGAAGAAATATTCTTTATTGCAATTTTTTTGTAAGGACAGTCATGTGCATGAATGCTTCAAAAATCTGATCTCGATGAGGGAGATGCCATATGTAAATACTAAATTGTTTAATCTTTTGTTTTTCCACGCTTTATTAGGCTGTAGAGAGAACAAAATGGACTATAGTATATAGTATATTGTGCTTTTGGGTCTACTGCAGAATTTTTCATAGCCCTCTTTATTATCTCATGTTAATTATTACTGAATGTTTCATCTATTTCCTTGTGGATTGCAGGATTTAACAGGGTCTGTTTCATTTTAAATATTGTTGTTATTATTTTCGTTATTATGACATTTGATCCTATCTTACCTCATTCCACCAACAAACCTCTAGCAGACGATGGAAGTGATTTCATGCCTGAAAAGCAAGGACACATTAAGCGAGAAAATGATTCATTTTCATGATTTTTTACCCATATTTCCCAATTCTATATGTACATTATTCTGAGATGTCTTCTAACCTTAGAAGCTCCTTGGATGTCCATGGTGAAAAAATTCCATAAGCTGCCAGATCAGTCTGACAATCTTTCCATTCATTTATTAAATGCTCAAATTTATAGGTTTTGGTGAGCCAACCATTTGAAATGGGAGGCAATTTTCATCTAAAATATTGAGCTATGTATCCATTATCAAGTTCTCTTTTCTTTATATTGGCATACCATATATATATTTGTAAGCTGGAATATTGATTTATGATTTGTAATCTTCATGGAACAGCAGAATATATGCAAGGCAACATTAACACAAAAATGTTTTCATTCAAGTCATTGGCAATTTTCTTACAAGGCAAATCTAAACAAAGAATATGTAAAGCATTGACCATGTGAGAAACAAGGATCTTCAAATTTGTTTTGGTGTCCTCATCAACATGTTATCAACATTCTCAGAAATTATTTTGTTTTTTTTGACACATTTTTTTTACCATACCCATGGTGTGTTCTACCATAAATGTTCAAAAATTCATTTGTTTTGGTATCCTTGTACTCTACCATAAATGTTCTCTGTGGATGTTGCTGAGAATCCTTGAGAGAGACTTAAACAGTTGGAATCTATCAAACTGCTCAGTCTGTCATCTGCAATTTTTTAAGAGGTTATGGATGGAATACTTGAGCGTTGTTTCAAAATATTAATGCTAGTAACTAATGTACACAAGAGAGGTTCCATCAGAAGATGTTGAATTTGAAGAGCAACATTAATGATACCAACTTCATGACAATACCTTCTAAAAATTAAAAAAATTGTCGCACTTTTCTGACATGTCAGTTTATGTTACTCTTATTAACTCATACCTCCATGAGATAAAATACTTGAAACTGTCCTCAAAATACAGCTAATATTTTCTTCGTACATATTGTAAACATAGATTCTTAAATCTTCTGTCATACAATTTGCGACTCTTCCAACAAACATTTTGGTTGACATATTCAAGTTTCCACAACATATAGTAGTTAAAGAAAGAGCTGGAGGAGGAGATTTGAGAAAGTGAATAAAATAATGACAATTCATCTAAATGGTGGCCATAGAGGGAGGCCTAAAATATGTATCAATATTTGAATTATTGGAGCTATGTATTCTTAAAAGACATTAAATTTCTACAATCTATATAGTGATTGAGAGAACTTCTAGACAACTGTATAATAGCTCTGCTGTTATTTTTACTGGTTTACGTAACTACTCTGCTGGAAGTGAATTTATTAATAACGGTTGCCCCAAATATTAATTCAATATTTAGTTTCTTAAAGGAGCAATGCTTATTATTGTTAGTGTTACCAAATTAGCAAGAAAATAAGCCAATTCAAAATTTAATTTGTCCCAGAATCGGATTCTGAATTGATTTGCATGCAGAAATGGGTAGGTTTTGGTATTGTGGCGTTTGTAACAGTTGGAATCAGTTGGGCAACATTTTTGACACATCTTTTATGACTTCTCAATCATCAAAAAACCTTGAACGGCCTTAGTCTCACTCATTTTGTTATGTTCAATACAACATAAGTCTGCAGGAATAGGAAAAGCTGGAATATGATTACGATAGTATCTAGTAACAAACTTCTTGTGTTTGCTACTGGGTCGACAAAATTCTGCCCTCTTACTGCTTGAACCAGCCCTTTCAGATTCAGCAACTTCAGAGGATTACATCTAATAACTTGTAAAAACTAGGGTACATTTTCTAAAAACTACTACCGTCATAATTCCTACATCGTTAATGAATGAATGGTGTTCAAATAACCTATAAGACCCGCAGATAGCCAGTACGAAAGTTCAAAAACAAAATAGACCCGTGACATTGCAAGTATGTAATCCTTTTTTTTTTTTTTTAATCAGTAAAGGCAGAGCCAAATCTATATATTCATTTTGAAAAATTACAATGTATACATTAAAAAATCAGAGAGGATTTTAAACCTGATGTTTGCAATTGAAACCATTCTCTGGATTTTGAAAGAGAATAAATTTCAAGGCAAATCAAAAACCCTATACAACTTTTCCTTCATTCCAAAAAACTATCAAAAAACTTTTGGCAACGAACATCAAAATTATCTTTCTAAAATAAGTTTAGTAGTAGGTTTATTAAAGACTTTTCCGAAGTATCTTATAATCAAGAAAAACTTAAAAAACCAAAAGCTAGCTATAGGCTTTAAAAGTTCAATCATAAAAAAACCAGAAAAATTAAAACCTATCTTTCAATTTTCCTCAAGAGGCTCGGCTAGGGGAGTCGGGGTTCTGCCTCTTCCTCGGCCTCTGCATGGAGGCCGGCCTCAGCCGTGACCAAATCCACGACCCAATCGTCTGCCGCCTCCTCTCCTTCCCGTCTCAACTTGGGGCTCCTCTTCTTCAACTTTTGGTGGCAGGATTCCATTTAATCTTGCAACTTCGTGAAGTTCTTCCTCCCTGCCCAGATCTTCTGGATTCTCACCCATGTATCGCCACTTAAGGTATATGAGCCCCATTCTGGTGAATTCTCTATGATTGTCCAGGTCTTTCCCTTTAAGGTCTAGCAAAAATGGATAATACTTAATTAGCTTCCCGAGAACATTGAACAGGATTCTTTCACTTGGCCGAGGTGCTCCTGAGTCATGGCGTGCCTTGTTGAGAAAGCAAGATTTCATCTGGGAATAACTTCTTTTTGAGGATCTAGACGACTTGTTTGGCCAGTTTCAAATCTAGCAAAGATGCGACAAACCTAGATGATATGTTTGTATTGTTGCGAGGATATTCCTCCTTGCTCAAATGCCCATTTCCCAGAATCATCTTTACTGCCAAGATGGTCGTTGGCTCTGGGTGAAGCAATAGTTGCTTCAATCTTAAATCTGTTATTTTCCTGAAAGAGATTTGGCGCGTGGAAGCTGAGAGGGAAATAGGAGTGTCTTCTCTGAAGAATGAGATGGGTCTTGGATAAACACTCATGATAAACCCATACAGTTCCTAACCAGACATGGCTTGCAATTTCAGAGGCTCTAGTCAGGAAAAGTATGAAACAATTTAGTCTTCGATGAGGTCCCTCGCAGTTTAGGAAAGATTAAAAAACTTGCAGAGAAAGAAAAGCAAAACCAAGGCAACACTTTCTTTAATGCATATTAATGAGGAGTTGCTTGCATTAAGTTCGCCGACAAAGGTGGCGAAGGATATTTGTCCCTAATCGAGCCAAATCTCCTTGTCTCTGAAATGATGTCTAAATTGCTGACAACGCATGCCTTGAGCTAAAAATGACGGCTATCACCAGTTGGTTTTTGGGGAACGGAAAAGGTTACACTTGTTTTGAAGGCACGACTATGTGACGTCACTATTGCCAGGCCCTCTTTGTTGCCAAGAAAGGTCAAATTTAAATTCGAAAAAATAACTATTCCCCGACTTCAGCGCCATAGATAAACTTTAATAATTATTATGAAAGGGAAGATCTGCAGGACCTTCACGTTTTCTTTGATCGCCCTTCCTTTCACTCATCAATCCCGAGGGGAGCCTATCTGCAATATTAACATGTCCTAGTTAGTCTTGCTATCTGACTCCCTGATCCCACCAATGAATATAAGCACCCTCTATTGTTGCTTTAGAGAGAACATCTGCTACTATGTTCACTTCTCTGAAGATATGCTTTGCCTCATATTGCTCCAGTTTTGCCAAGTTTTCTAATATACTGTCCAGAATTGCCTGTAGCCGCCAATTCGGGGTTTTTTGTCTTTTAATTGCATTGATTGCTATCTCCGAGTCTCCCTCCACTATGATGTTTCTTAATCCATGTTTGATGCAATCCATCAATCCTAGTTGTAGAGGTTTAAATTCTGCTATGTTATTAGTGTCTGGTGGTAATGGCTTTGCCATTTTCCCTATGATTGCTCCTAAGTGATCTCTAATCACATATCCTATGCCTGAAGGGCTTGAGTTGCCTTTAGAAGCACCATCAAAATTTAGTTTTGACCAACCGGGCTTTGGATGGGTCCAATTAGCTTCCTTTCTAGACTTGGATTTTTGCTCGAAAGAGGGAGAGATCTTGATTCCCTGCCAATTTTTCTTTATGCTTTCATCCCAGGAAGAGAAAGGTTTGGATGAATCCATTGAGAAAGCTAATTTGTAGTTTATTGTCTCCATAATTGTCGTTTCTATTGAATTTAGGACTGATTCAAACCTTTTGGCTTTATTATCAAAAAGCCTATGGTTCGTTTCTTTCCAAATTTCCTAGACAAGGTAGGACGGTGAGACTTCCAAAATCTGACTCAGTGTACTTTCCTTTGAAGGGAGAGGCCAACATTGAAAAAGAGAAATTATGTCATTCGACAGAGCTAAGATCCACCCCAATTTAGCACAAAGCCATTGCCAGCATTTTGAGGAAAAGGAATAATTCAGGAGAAGGTGATCCACTGTCTCTGCCTCGGCTTTACACATAATGCCCCTCTATGGTCCTTCATATCCCATTTTGGTGAACTTTTTTGCAATTAAGATTTTTTTTGGAAAGTTAGCCATGCAAAGATCCCTGCTTTTGGAATAATCTTGTTGCTTTAGAACAATTTAATTGAAATATTTTGTTCATCTTGATTTGGAGCACTGACTAAAACTTTGTAGCCATATTTAAAGTTATACTGCCTTTTTTAGAGGAAGCCTAGATTAGAGTATCTTTCCCTCTTCTAGGGTTGATATTTCTTGTTTTTAACAGGTCTAAGAGTTGGTCCAATTCTTCCCCTGGGATAGGCAATCCGTCCATTGACTTCCACCTCTAACATTGAATATTCGAAGATCTTTCCACTGCTATGTAGTCACTGACTCAGACTCCCCAATGTTGTTTAAACCAATGCTCTATTGTTGGAATGTTGAGAGAATTTGCAATGCTAGGATATCCTCCCCATGAGTCATCCCAAAAAAGACTAGAGGTTCCATCATGAATATCCCAAGAGATGGAGTCCAAAATCAGTTTTCTGCTAGAAACAATGAAGTTCCAAGTTCTAAATCCTTTCAAAAAATTGTTTGTTCTGAGAAGATTATGAGGGTCCTGATCTGGAAGATATTTCGTTGCCAACATCCTGACCCATGTGGTGTTTGGGTTTTTTATAAGCTTCCAAGTTAGTTTTGCCCCTAAGGCTTTGTTTTGCAATTTTAGATCTTTGATTCCTAAATCCCCCATTGTCTTGGGTTTGATTATTTTATCCCCTGCAATTAAGGCAATTCTGTGTTTTTCCTCGATATTTTGCCAAAAGAAATTTCTCACATTCTTTATTATGTATGAATTTGCACTAGTTGTTAAAGATAAGATGGATAATAAGTAGATGGGTAG
This sequence comes from Cryptomeria japonica, assembly GCF_030272615.1. NCBI lineage: Eukaryota > Viridiplantae > Streptophyta > Pinopsida > Cupressales > Cupressaceae > Cryptomeria > Cryptomeria japonica. The sequence continues at coordinate 401,432,285 of NC_081411.1, forward strand.
GGTCGAAATCACTATTTGAATCATAACTAGCCTACCAGCCCATGAGAGCCACTTCCCCTTCCAGGAGTTTGAGCTCTGCTCCATCTTTATCTTTAGAGGATCCCAGAATTTGCTATTCCTTAGTCCTCGATCCATTGGAATGCCTAGGTGTATACATGGAAGAGTTCCCGCTCTGCATCTGAGGATCCTTAGAATCTTAGCCTGTAAGAGGTTTGGAGTGGAAAAAAAGAAAACTTTGGATTTTTCTTTGTTGCTTATTGGTCTTGAGGCCTTTCCAAAGGATTCTAATAGCAGGTTCAATTGGATTGCTTCCGTGACGTTTGCAGCACCCAATAAAAGATTATCATCCGCAAATTGCTAATGTGTGACAAACAAAGTTTGTGGTTACTTTGATTCCCTCTATTAGATTATTGGATTGTCTTGTTTTTATTGCCCTCCCTAAGGCTTCCCCCATTATGATGTAGAGGAATGGAGATATAGGATCTCCTTGCCAAATGCTCCTTGAAGAAGGAAAAAAGTCTACCGGCTTCCCATTTATCAGAATTGAGAATTTTGGTGTAGAAATGCATTCATAGATCCAGTTGATCCATTGTTTGGCAAAGCCAAAGGCTTGCATAATTTTACAAAGAAATCGCCAATCAACATTATCATAAGTTTTTGAAATGTCTAATTTAATTATCATACTTGGTCTATTCGTGCTTTGAAGAGTGTGGATTGCTTCTTATGCCACAATGACCCCATCAAGAATTGAACGACTAGGAACAAAACCAATCTGTTCTTCTGATATAATGTTGTCCATAAGAGGCTTCATTTTGTTTGTCATGACTTTTGAAAGGATTTTGTATACAGTGGAGCATAGAGAGATAGGTCTAAAGTCTCCTAGTTTTGATGCTTTCTCCTTTTTTGGAATAAGGGCAATAAACGTGTTGTTGATTTCTCTGAGTAGTTTACCTGATCTTCTTGAGCATTCTAAAGATTTTGTAAGTTCTTGACCCAATATATGCCAACACTTCTTGAAAAAATATGAGGGGAAGCCATCCGGACCAGGAGCCTTTCCAGAAGGTAGCTGGTTTAATGCTTGAGAAACTTCTTCCAAAGAGATCTTCTCATTTAGATTCTGATTTTGTTCATCTGAAATGATCTTTGGGATCAGATCCAAAAACTTTTTCTGTTCTGTCAAGTGGGAGCCTTCTGTATTGTTTAGTAAGCTGGAGTAATAGGTTATAATCTCTCTCTTGATCTCTTCAGGATCCTCTATGGTTTGATTTTGGTTTGTCTCCAATTTAGAGATCCAATTCTTACTCCTGCGAATCTTTGTAACATTATGAAAGAACTTAGTGTTTTTATCTCCCATTCTGAGCCAATTCTCTTTGGACTTTTGCTTCCAAAAGATTTCTTCTTTTGAAAGGATATCCTCATATTCCATGAGTAAGACATTTTCTTGTTCAAAGGATTCTTGATCCATTCCTACTGAGATAGTCTTGTCATTTAGGACTGCCAATTGCTCCTCCAATCCCCTTTTCTTTTTGTATCTTGGATATTCTATTATATTTTCCAATCAAGTAATCTACAACTTTTGTTATCCTCTTTTCTTAAAACATGTCACTTAGGGAGCCCATGTTTAGAGTCTCGATCTAGTTGATTTGAATATCCTTGTAGGCCGAACACTCCATGATGTAATGTCATTTGGTCTCCACCATTTTAAAAGTACAATAGAAACACCTTATATCTTCTTACTCTTCTTTAGGTATCATCCACCTTTTGGTTTCACACCTAAGTTGATGCAAAATTGTTCTTAGCTAAGCCATTAACATTTTTGCTTTCCATTTTATTTCAGCTTATATGTAGTTCTTTTGTGCATGGTCATATGTGAGATTGAAGTGTCTAATATAGTATTCTTTTTTCCTCCCAAGTTGCCTTGTCCACATGCTTTCTATGAATTGTCTTTGCACATACTTTTTAATTTCCGCATTGTTATGTGGGCACTTTTTTATGCTAATACTCTACTTATTCATCCACTTGTCATTTTGTTTTATCCACGTGCCCTTCTTGTTGTCTAATTTCTCTTCTACTATTTTTTTGGGCCAATGGGTAGCTCCATGGCATAGCCGATGCTTCCATAGGAAAGACCTTGACCTTAGCCTTAGCTAAGACAATTTTATATGGAACAAATGATTTTATTTTGAGGCTATTTGTTATTAGATGTTTTTGTAATCCATCTATTTGTCTCCACTTCATTGCTAATGTGTTTCCACCCCAAGCTTCACATTCATATAGCACCATCGATACCACTAGTAGACCAAAAAAAAGTTTTCTTAGTTTTCTAGTCCCACAATCAACTCTTTTGCAACTATCTTGCAATGAGTATAAGCTTTTCCATCCTCGTATCCTTTCCTCAAGCTGAAAAAATAATTAGTAAGCATAAATATAAGCTAAAGAATGAGACCTTCCCTTGGCGTGAAAAAATGATCTAATAGTACTCTTGATGTCATCCTTTTGTACCTAAACATTAACATGTATTAAATCATCAATATCATTTAGTTTTAATACAGATACTTTTGGATTACATTTCTAATCCAAAAGCATCCGCATTAATTCATTATGGATTATGGAAACTTGATATCATTAATCATTTAGTTTGTCAACACCAATACAAAAGCATAAATGATAAATATAGCCAATGCAAGTGTGACTACATAGATATAAACTTAATCTTAGCTAATCAATAATGAAGAATAAAAACTGAATTGATTTACACCTATGTCATAGATGGTGCTCTTGAGGATGATTTTAATGACTTAAAACATGTTAGCTTGATAAAGGCACGCACTACTCAAAAGTATTGCATGTTATTAGGTATGAATTCTAAGTTGAATTAAGATTTCCTAGCTCTAATCTAGAAAAACAAATAAGTCAAGTTATTGAATAAAATTGAAATTAGATCATTATTCTTTTCAATTATAATTAGGTAATGTAAACATTCATACAACTTGGAACACACCTTTCAAATTTTATCAAGTATTCTTTATTACATTCCCTTTGACCAAGGTTTAAAGTAAAAAACATGTAGTCCTTCACTTATCATGTACAAATAAATCATAAAAGTTCCACATAACCATGGACGTTGATCTTGACTTGTCAAATATAAAAATCCAATAAGTACAACAAGATAGGACCTCCTTGCCTCTATTTGGAGATATCAAGTGGTTCTAAACATTAGTATCAACCTCTCTACACAACATACTCTAGATACAACATTGAGTGTGTAGTTTCTTAGATAATGTAGAAATATTTCATAAGGCCTTCATAAGCCATACCATTTTTAACCGATAGGCTTTTTCATTGTGAACTTACTTTTCCACAATTTAGGAAAAACCTGTCTTACGCCTGCAAACAGGTTTCATCCGTTGTCCAACAGTTTTCAGGTTATCGGAAACAAAGTTTAATATCAAGCAGTTTAAACATTCAAATTCTTGAAAATAAATTTAAATTCATTTTATTAGGACATACTCCCATCTAAATTATAGACAAAGTGTTCCTTGGATGAATATGCACCTTACAGGCACCACCTATAATCTTTGGCAATTCAGCAACTAAGGTGACCGCCACTCCATTCCCTTAAATACTTTGATAGCAATTCAGCAATCCAAATGGCCCCCACTGCATTCATTAAATACTTTGATGAGAATTCAACAATTCAGATGTCTGCCACTCAATTAATTAAATACCTTGATGGACGAGATATTATGGAAGATATTTGGTGACTTCTCCACAAGAAGATGAAATGCAGGTTTATAATAGGGCATGTATGTTTATGCAACGTAAAGAAACATATATAAGCGATTAAGGGAGAGGACCTAGTAGTTGTGCATCTTAATTTTGTGCTTCTCAAAATCTTACATGGAAATTTCAAATCACTGCCATTTTTTTATAGCATATTACTTGGCAAGTCCCCTACTTATAACTAAGGTTTCAGGGCCACATCATCAAGTATGGTGCCATATCAGCATGCTTTTTGCCAAGGTGTCCAAAACAACCCCCCAAAAAGTGAGACCAATAGATGTGCAATAGAGGCCCCTATACTTGTGCAGTTGATGTGGCATCACATGATTGGTTACTTTTTATAACTGATGGTACATTTCAAAAGAATAACAACTTTAAAGTTATAACTATTGGTGCAATGTATTGTAATTATTAATATATAAACACACAAAAATTGATATTTTATGTTTTAAACAATAGTTTTTCATTTGTACTATTATTAGAACAAAAAGTTTCAACCATCACAACAATTTATACATGCTCAATTACTGGTGCTCTTCTCCTATTTGTACTCTTATAACAATTTCTCATTGCACTCTCAAAGACAACAACATATCTCTAATGAATCACCAGGGCCAAGAAACTTTGGGCATCAACTGAATTTAGGAACAGCTGAGTAGAGATATCCTTGTAATAATAGACAACAAAATGAATACATTGAAGATGAAGTGGAATGAGTTTTGAAGATGTTGAGGATCATTTTGCTAGAAATCACAGTATTCACCAAGGGATAGATTGTTCCCAAGGGTGTTGCAGAGAATATTGTAAGGTTGTTCCTTTCTAATATATTTCTTTCATTTTCCTTTAACATCTTAATGATATTTTGAATCAGATTCTGCAACCTGAAATATATTTTGAAGATTGACTCTGTTGTAGCCAACCTTTGAGTCATTTTGGACATGATCATATCCAAGTCTAATATTTCTAGTCTTTATCATTTGCAATTTAAGAAAATTAAAGGATATATCCACAAAAGTTTGTCAAGTTTCTTTGCTTAAGAAAAATAGTTGCTGATGGCTTTCACAAAATAAGGATTTTAACTGATTTAGTTGTTTCCATGGTATGCCTTTTCTTTTGTTTAAATTTCACACAGGGTGTTTGATCTTTCACGCCCAAGTTAACCAGTGCCCAAAAATTTATATGCTTGCTTGTGAATATGTTGGCAGATCCTCCAAATTGAGGACTTCATAATACCCCATCACAGAAGTCATCTTGTCAGTCACTCTAAAACCAAATTAAAATAAAATAAAATAATGAAATTAAAATAAAATAAAATAATGAACAATCACACGTTTGGAGTGAAATCTATCCCGTGCAGTTCCAAATATTTGCAATGTTTAGGCATAAAGTTAGCTTCATGATGATGCTCAAACCTACTTTTCATTGGGTCAGTGCTTCCTTGGAAAGACTTCAGTCTATCTTCATTGAATTCATAAAGCATAAAATACTTCAAATGACAAGGTTTACGGTTAAATAAAGCCACAATCAATATTGGTAAAACTAAAATACGAGGCTTCATATTTACAATAATGTCTTTAGTCAAATCAATAGAAGGCCTTAGCAAAAAGCTCATATTCTCCTTCGATTGCTATTCCAAAATGAAAAAAATCCATATTACATTTTTAGAAATAATGAAGAAGCTTGCCTCCAATTGCTCTTGCTCTTGTAGTAGCAAGGTAGGGTATGTGTAATTATTTGCACCCTATCTCAAATTTATAAACTTAAATACTAAAAATAATCAATTATAATGTTTATCTTGGACAACCTATGATCAAGAAAAATAAAAATTGAAGTTTTAACATTTTTCTTAGAAATCTATTTTTTAGTTGTTATGTAGCAAAGTAGTTACAAATTATTGTTTTCTCATCTAACAACATTGTGGTTCAATGTATACGAACTTTAAAATGGGAGCTACAAAAATGAAGAGAGTCACTCTTATGTAACTTTGATTAATGTAAAGTAGGTTATATTGGCATTCCCCATTGGTAACCAGACCAACCACCTTGCTGAAGCCATTGGGGCCTATCAAGCCTTCTTGCTTGCCCATCAAGTTAATTGTAAAAAAGTCCGGCTTGAAGGGGACTCTAACAGTATAATCCAGTGCCTCAAATGGAATAATAAGACCCCATGAACTATACATGGATGGATAAATTTATCAAAAGAGATTATTCTTTCTTTTGAAGAATTTTTTTATCTCCCATTCTTATAGGGAGGCCAACTCGATGGTGGATTTCTTTGCCAACAAGGGAGTGACAGCTAAGGAGAGGATGACATGGACTACTAAAGACAACCTAGAGGACAAAGTCAGGGCTCTTCTTAGATATGATAGATCACACGGGATATGTGGAAGTATCTCATCACATTACTAATTTCGTTGATGGGCAATGCCGTTATTACTATTCATGGAGGCTATCATGACGAGGTTAGAAGAGATCCTTCACATAATTGATTGCACGTTTTCTGGGTTATTCGAGAGCTCTTTTGGTTTTTAACTTGGTTGCACATTATGTTAAACCACTCTTTACTTGAGGGCTCTGTATCACTAAAATGGGAGAAGAAAGAGGTCATGCCGAACTTGTGGACCATGAAGGGCTAAGGGCCAACCCGACTATCTGGAGAAGGGGGAATTAACGCCCAACATTGTTACGCTACATGACTAGGATCCTAAAGTAACTAAGATTTTTGTCAAAGGGTGGAATGAGGGAAAAATTACTCTGTTCGGGAGGTCTGTGGTAATTGATGATAACTTAATTGTTGAAGTGACTAGTTTATCTACCAAGGGGCTCAAATTCTACAGAGACAAAAAATATTCTGACTTGGCGGTGAATAAATTTCCCAAAACTGACAAGGAAAGGAAAATGTTGGCCAAGAAAAACAAGTTTCTATGATGCGACCACCATCAAGCCGCTTTGGAGGGATATGCTAAAGGTGGTCATGTAATATATCACCATGGATGGTCGCTACTTGAGAGTCTTCATGCACCATTTCGTCTTACTCAATTATTTTAGACACTAGGTGAGGGTTTCTTTCCCCTTCTATATCCTAGCTTCCCTTAGTGCTAGTAATACAAAGCATAGAGAAAACCCTAGTGTTAATCTTGTTTATCTTGAGGGGTTGTTGGTTTTGATTTATGAGCATTTTAAAGCCAATTCTGCTAAGCCCAATTCCCCCCTTATTTCCATTTTGGGGGTTGAGGATTCAGAGACCCACAGTTCCAATGATGAAGATTGGAATATGGATATGGAGGAAGATAGCTTTGTTCCTCCAAAGAAGGGGAAAAAGAAAAATAAGCTTGACAACCCCCCACCTACTGGGAAGGGGAAGGTTAAGGAGTTCGATAACATTGTTTCCCAACCCTTGGTTCTAGAACCAAATGCGGTAACAAGATGTCTAAGGCTCGCCCTTTGTTCAAGGGTAAATCTTTGGCTTTTGGGGAATCTTCCTTTGAACAAGCTAACCAAGGCTCCCCATCTCCCCTGAACTTAGATAACTCTTATCCTTCTATGAATGGGGAAAGTAGACCTCGTTTTCCTACTCAATTGAATATTGATTCTCGCCTCTTAAATTTGGATCAAGAGTTCCCTACTAATATTTTGGCCATAGCAAGAAATGGGGCGGTGGATTTTTTTCGACTTATGAAGTGGACCTTTCATGAGATTAAGAACCTAAATTTAAAGAAGAGGGTTATAAACAATAACATGGAAATGTTGGAAACTGGAGGTGAGAGTTCTTATGGCAGGCAGAGCACTAAAGGCAGTGAGCTTTGGACAAAGGAAGAAAAAATTTCTATTATTGATTACCTTTCTAAAACTGTTGAAACCATGGAAAATATCAAAAAAGACTATGAGCATAATATTGCGGCTTTTGAGAAGAGATTGAATAGCATAAAAGATACCCTCCATTCCATTATGTCTCTCAACCACAATGTTATCAAGACCACTGCAGACAACATAAATACCGTGGTGGTGAATCTTGAAAAGGGCTATCAGGGTAATTTAGTTGTGGACTTGGATTTGGAGAAGGAAAAAGGTAATGAGGAGTCTATGGGTCCCAGTAAGAGAACTCATGCCAATTTGAAAAGGACGGCACCCCTGTAGGACATCTAGGATTTGAAGAAAGTGGCTCAGAATATGAATCAACTAGAGGCAGAGGTTGCTGAGACTTTGAATAATTTGGGATAGCTCCCCTTTTCTTTCCTTGGTTTCTGTTGGGTTGATGTTGTCTTTGTTTTCTTTTTTCTGTGGGTAGTGTTTTGTTTAACTGTTAATCTTTTCATGTCTTATTATGGTTCTAACCTTTTGTAAAGGGTTTCAGGTCCCTTCAAAACCTGTTTTTTTTGTAATAAAAAACTTTGATTAATGTAAAGTGAGTACCAATTGTTCAAAGGATTAAAAAATTAAGAGATTCAACAACATTATGTACCTAATTAAATTATACAATGATGCATGCAAATATTTATATTTAATATAGTTAATTTTGTAATATTAAAATCTATTTATATTTTATCTTTAATATCCTATCAGCATATCGCATGAACCTCCTAAAGGTACAATTGCTAGTTTTTAATTATCTAGAGACCAAGCATCATGACAAAGATTGTAATTGGCCAACTATATCATTTTTGTGTGTAATTGATTAAAGATCTTGAATAAATTGGATGAAGCCCATATAACTATACCACTACATTTAGATTTCTACCCAATTAGTTGTCAAGAGACAATGTGGTTAAAATGAGAAGGCAATAAAGATATAAAGAAAATAAATTAATTCATCATATGATAGCTAACTCAGACAACCCAATACATTTTACATGAGAAGTACAAATATGCTTTTTTCATTAAGTATACTCGTTAATAAAAAATAATAATTGTATTTGTTTTCTTATATAAGTTTTATTTCCATTTTATGCATTGTTCCAATGTATAAGGTGTTACATAAAAGGTCTCTACCTAGGACTCACAATCCCACTAAATTATCATGTTTTCATCCCCCTCAAAGAGTAAATAAGGATAAAGGATAGTAACCATTGGTACAATAATTATTCTAGCTTTTATTATAATATTTTTAATTATAAAATCTCTTTACAACAACACTAATGTCATCTTGGTCTTACAAAATCAAGAAATTCACAAAACAAATCTAAAAACACATGAGAAGGTTTAAATAGTGTCTTTGGCATACACCATGGATATAATGTTTTAAGGATTTTAATACCACACAATTATTAAATGCCCAAGAACTATAGTCTCATAGTAAAAAAATGAGATTGAATTTCAACTTGTTGTGCATGTTGAAAATAACTCTATTCTGGTAGGTAAGATTTCTCTTGGGCCTTTTCTAAGGCCCTTTTCTAGTGGGAAAGTGGTGTTCACAATATTGCTTCGATTGAGTGGTATCAAGTAGTGTTATCACTAGGTTCTGTTGGGTCCCTTCCCATATAGTTAAGGGTTTATTGTTCAAGAAGGAAATCAAAGAAAGAGATACAAAGACCAAGTTAGTTATCTCTATCAACTAGGGCAATTAAGGAAACAACCTGCATACTTATTGCATAGAGAATGAGACAACAAACAAGTTAAAACTTATTCTCATCTACAAGACTAAGCAATAGATCAATGGTTTTATTCTAGAAAAAGTTAACACAATATAAATCATTGAATACATATACCATATACCAACCTAAATAACAATCCACAGAGTTATTAAATATTTTAAGCCACACCATCTATCTACAAGCCACTAATGGATCAATGATTTATACTACCTAAACCCTATATTCTTACCAAAAGAGAACTTAAGAATGCATGCACGTAGAAAAATAAGGCTTCAAAGACTAAGTAGGAAAAATACAAGTAATAGGGAACAACACTATTAAACCATTGAAATATTGTTGTACCAACCCAAACATAATTAACTAAAAGAGGGGTAAAAATTTATTCAAAGAAAGAGAAAGATATACAAATCTAGAAGGGCCACAAGCCTAGCAGAGAAACAATTACACAACCTTGTCAACATCCATTAAAGTATCCAACATGAGACAATTCTGGAGACAATTGCCCCCTATCTGAGCTATAATCTAGCCCTGCATAATATGGTCAGAAGCCCATTTGGCCAAACAATCAACAACTCCATTACACTCCCTAGGAATATGACAAAAAGTAATAGATTCCAAGGAATTGCACAACCAAAGAATCTGCCTAATCACCACAACTCAATGCCAACTAACCTCATCTAACCTAATGAGTTGAGATATTAGCTCCTTTTATTCTTAGAACTCATAAGTTTTTGTCATGTTTTAACTTGTATAATGGGATGGGAATGATGTATTAAAGTTTGACTATATGCATTTCAGATGTTAGTTGAACATATTAAATCATGTTTTGTCTTTGTCAATTATTCCTGCAGCCATGCGATTTGTTCCTGTTGCCATACGGATTGTCATAGGCGATATCATGTGTGAAATGAATAAGTATTATGATTAATTAAAATAGATATGTATATGCTTGTATGTTCTCTCTTTTCAATTGTAGGAATAAATGAGACGTCGCGGAGAAGGTTGTCCTATCACGTTGAGAAGGTAGTTTGATTTATTCAAGGGGTGACTAAAACTTCAAATCAGCGAAGAGGATAATGGTCATGAGGAACGACAAAGGAGTAGTAGGGCGCACAAGACTCATGTATGCCTGACTTTAGTGAGTATCAATCTTGTAATACTGCCATGTTATATTCTTGTTTGTGGTTTGGTGTAGATCCACATTTTTAGTGGCTTAACTCCGACTGTTCTCCTTCATAATGTTATCCACCTCTTCTCATCGACGTGATCTTAATTGTAGGAAGTTATTGTAATTTTCTTTTAAATAAGTGTCTCTATCTCTTCTCCGAGGTTAGAAAGAAAGAGAGGGAAAAATAGAAGAATATTTAGAAATAAAGTTGCAGAGTGTTTTAGTTTTCTTTCATTCAGAGTGATGTAGCGACCTTTGAAAAACAATGAATAAAGCTATGTTATTATGAGCACTTAGAGTTATTTTGGAAGCCTGGATACACTCATCCAAGGGGGGCCACTTGGTGAGTGATCCCATGCCTTTGTTAAATTTAGTTTTCCTTTCTGCCGCAGTAGACGTCCTGGCATTGACTATTCCTATAGCCACTGGAAACAAATCCATTGATTCTTCCTGCAGCCAAAGCAAATAGAGTAATTCCTGTTTGACAGCTTTGGGCTTAGTTAACATTTCTTTAAGCCAATTTTATGTTAATGCAGAGTTTTCCTACAACCATTTAGTTGTTTTAATTCTTGCTTGCTTTTCCCAAATAGATTTTAGTTGTTGCAGTAATGCAGGATAGCTATCGCAGAAACTTAGTGCATATATATTGCAGACCCATTTCAAGTAATATGTCCCTGGGTTAACAAAAAAATTCACTTCAGTTATGGAGATAGTAACTTCATAGAGTGAATGTCCAAACTTTGGGTTGAGACTTTAACTATAGTTATTATTCCTATTGGTGGTGCGAACATAACCGACACTCATTCAACAAAGTCACCACCACTTGAGTATCAGACTCACAAATAATTTAATTCCAACTGAGAACACAACTACACTCCACTATATGCAAAATGGCAAGATCCCCCAGGAGATTATTGGTAGGCTAACCCTTTTAAACAAAGAAAATAAATTGAATATCTCCACAACTATCATGACCAACCCCTCCAATACCAGCATGGCCAGGGTTCCCCCAAGAAGAACGATCAGTATTAAGTTTCAAGACTCCCTGAGGAGGAGGGGACCAATGACCAACCCTATTAACTCTCCACAAAGGATGACATGACATATATTTCTCATGATCTACCCAACATACTGCCCCCCAAAAGAAGGAACACGCCATGAAGAGAATATCTTTTTGGGCTCAAGATTATAATCACCACATAGTTGCATCATAAACCCTACCTATTACCACATATCACCTATATATTACCACCTATCAAGAATGAGTGATTAAGTTAAAATAGATCAACTATGTACTTGACAAGGATTTTAGGTAACCGTACACTCCTCATAATTCAAAACTTGGCATTAAATAGCATAGTCATATTCTTAGTACTAACCAAGTTACCTAGAATTGACCCAAGAACAACATAAATGAGTCAGACTCTAGGTAACACATTTAACTACATCCTTGCTAATATGCTCCCCACCTAGTCACATTCTCTCTCTCATGGCAATATTCAATTGAGTGGATGTGGAATTAGTGGGTTATTTCGTTCTTATAGAAGAAGAATGTTTTTGGTGATAATTGTATTGTTGTTGTGGTTTGTTTATGTTTTGCATGAGATTTGAATGTGTTTTTACAATTAACTAGATGGATTTGAGTGGCTAATTCATGTAGCAAGTTAAAGTTCATGTTTCCAATTTTTCTTATGATTTCAATGTCATGTCTAGTATCTTGACATAAATAGTTTAGGACTTGACCTTGAATTTGAAATATTCTTGTGATACAAGCCCTTATTATGTTTTGTTCAATTTACTGCAAGATTTGTCTCTACTCTTGAACATTTTCTTTAGTGGGGGTTTCCTAAGTTGGTAGGCTTTCCCTGATCTTATCTAAGATAAATTTGATCTAGTCTTCTCTCACTCAAGGGAAAATTAAATGAAAACACTAAATGGGGAAGAGGCATAAGCACAATTGTTCATTAAGTGCCCAAATTTAAAGATTATGTACTTTCTATTGAAATGAACTTTTTAAATGGATGCAAATCTATACAACTTTTCCTAAGGTGCAAGTTTTTATATTATGTGTTTTAGTTTGTTGGTGTGATTTAATCTAACAAAAAAAATGTAATTCATCTAAGACCTTACAAAAATAAGAAAAAGTAATCCAAGATATAATCTAGTAAAGTAGAAAGTTCTAAACTAATAAAAAACAAATATCAAATTTACTTTTGCATCCTCTTCCTGATCTCTTTTTGCAATGGTTGTCTCTCTTAGCATGACTCCTATTGCTAAGGTGCTTTCCCATGATGTCAATGAGAAAAATGCTTTTGGTTTTGCTTGAGTTTCCTTTGTTGTTATGGCTGGTTTAGGGATCCTTCTACTAACCTTGTACATAGCATAAATTCTTTACCATGTTTAGAACACTCCCTTGTCCTCGTTTGTGAACTTGATATGGTTAACTATGCACATTTTTTCTACTATTAACTTAATTTACATATTTAATTGGTTATGCCCATCTCTTCTCGACCACCATCAATGGGTGATAGAATATTGGAGGCCTCTCACATAGGATAGAATTGATCTCTATACTTGCAGTAAGGGATTTTTCATTGCAAAATTTTATTTTGTTAAGAAAAAGGAAGCACTTTTGGATAATAAGCTATGGATGCGGATTAGACAATCCCTCTCACTTAAGCCTTTGTTCTCTTCATTCAACCCTCTCTTTGAACCCCTCTTGATATCATGGTGGTCTATGTTAAAGATTTGCTAACTTTCCTCTCCATTTATGGGGCATTTATTTCCTTGATTCTACTTCTTCAAATTTGGGCCACACCACCTTTTCCCATATCTTGGCGGACATTAATATTTTTAGGTTCTCCCTAAGTATATCGTTATTATGGTGGATTGTTGATGCAAAGCGAGTCAACAAACTAGGTGATAATCTTCTCTAACCCACAACTACTATGTCCAAATCAACTTGTTTGTTTGTTAAAGGTTTCAAACACCACACCTACCAAGTACTCAACTCACACAATAAATTGTGTGACAAGATCCATAAAGGATTTGTATCTTCCAGGAACCAGTGGGATGGGAACACTCAACACTTGTGTGAATGGTAGGCAATCTTCCGGTACTAGTGGAATGTAAAACCTATTGTATTTTGTCTATTGGTGGTCCAACTAGATCAAATTAAAACATCCATCAGGTCTAACGGTCAAATGTGCTAGTGGGTACTTGTCTCACAATTGTCCTATTTGTCTAGTAGCCCTACCCGTTGAGTTTTTCCCACACAACTACATAACTTCCAAGGGACAAGACAAACTAAGGGAAGATTCATATACCCTTTATCTAGTTACACCATTCCCAAAGTCTTAGACTCTAACCCCAATTTTAAAGGTATGTGCCCTTACTATCCTTACAGACCTAATTAAGCCAATTAGGCCTAATTTACAAAGCAAGTACCTGTTGTATAAGTCCCTTGAATAAAAAAATGCTTATTAAAGGTGGGGTAAGATTTTAAACCACCAAATCCAAGGTTTTAAGACTTGATCCCATCTCCTTTGCCTACTGAAAGTGATTTTCACTTCTACACTTCAAGCAGTCACATTGAGATGCCTACCTAAGATCAATTCAACCTCCTCATTCTTGGAGCCTCCCTGCAAACCAACACCAAAATATTATGGTAAAATGGCCCCTCTAACAAATTCCCATAGGTTGTATTGTCCTATGGTGATAATGTCAGATTAAGGGTATTTTTACAGTAAAACCTTGGGTGTTGGCAGGGTTTGTGACCAATCCGGATAGGTTTTGATGGATCTCTACAACCCGATTGTTAAAAGACCTCAAAATTGATTCAAATGAAAGGTAAGAGACTTACCTAACTTATCCAATTGGGTTCAGGTATCCACCAATCCATACAGATCAAAAATGAACATCAAACACAGATTTTTAGGAAACTCCAACTATATTGTATTACTCCAAAACATCACCAACTTCAACGACTTCAATAACTTTTACAACAACCCTAGAATTGATCCAAGTGGGCCTAATATAGCCTCTCTAACTATTTCCAACCACTTTTCAACTTTGGAACTGTTGGAGGATTAGCTACGCCTTTTTATAACATTTTGCAATGACAACAAAAGTTGTCAACTTGCAACTTTCCAATTTGGCCACTCCAAGGCTTATTCATCCTATTCCAAGGGTTGGTCTACTGTTTCTAAGACCAATATTTATTTCCTGACTCATGCCTAGACTCCTACTAACCCACATGGTCATTTATCCATGGTGGCTTATAAAATGAAACCATGACAATGCCTTACATCAATTGGGTCTTATTGACTCACAAACCTATCAACCTACTACATATGATGTCAATGTGATAAGGTCATTACATTTTCACCTCATGGGTGATATTAGACTCTTTAGGCTTCATTTGTGTCTTTGGGTGCTCCTGCACCATACTCCCTAGGTGGTTGAATCTCAAGTCCTCTTGAGATGAGTTCCTGCAATGTAGTCCCATGTTTCTTCATCTGGTCTTTATCCATCCACACTACATCTTCCTTAGGGAGTCCTTGCCACTTGACAAGGTATTGTTTGTAGACCTTATTTCTAGTTTTCTTCACAACCTTGGTGTCCAAGATCCTTTCAAGTTTGGGTGGCCCCTGACTTGGAAATTCCTTCAGGATGTTTGCAATATCTTCCATCGGGAATGTACCATCTTCCCGCCCTGGACCTTTCAATGGTGTCAGATCCACAACATTAAAGATTGGGGATATACCTATTTTTGAAGGTAATTGGATTTCATATGCATTGTTCCCAACTTTCTTGAGTATTTGACAGGGTCCAACCTTCCTCATCGTGATCTTTGGGTGTTTCTGTTTTGGAAATCTCTCCTTTTTCAGATTTGCCCATACCATGTCTCCAAGTTGGAACTGCACATCTCTCTTTCTCTTGTTAGCATGCACCTTGTACTTCTCTATATTTCTCTACAATTGCATCCCGACTTGGTCACGAATCTCTTTTATCCCTACAACAAATTCTTCTCCACAAGCACTGATATGTTCAGTTGAGGGTAGGTTTCTCAATTCTAGCACACCTCTTGGATTCAACCCATAGACAATTTGGAAAGGGCTTCTTCCTACATTCCTATTAACGGAGTCATTATAGGCATTTTCTTCTTGGGAGATGATGGAATCCCACTTTTCACCATGCTTCTTGGTGAGGCACCTTAATAGGTTTCCAGTGACCTATTGACCACTTATGTTTGGCCATCCATTTGGGAATGATAAGCTAAACTAAAAGACAAGTTTGTGCCCAACTTCCTCCATAAAGTGGACTCCAAAAATTCCCTACAAATTTCACATCTCTATCTGACACAATGTTCAAGGGTAGACCATGTATTCTCACAACCTCATTAAAGAAAAGGTTTGCAACATATGTAGCATCACTTGTGCTCTTGCATGGCAAGAAATGTGCCATTTTGCTAAACTTGTCGACAACCACAAAAACACTGTCAAAACCTTTTTGAGTTCTTGGCAAACCCATCACAAAGTACATGCTAACACTTTCCTAAGGTCTTGAAGAAATGGACAATGGCTGGTATAGTCCTGCATTTGTTGTTGTCCCCTTCGTCTTTTGACACACCACACATGAATCCACAAATTTTCTAACATATGTATGCAATTTAGGCCAGTGATAAAATCTTCTCACCAACTCAAGAGTTTTGTCTAGTCCAAAGTGTCCTCCCATGTAGCCACTATGCTTCCCCTTAATTATGTTATCCCTCATTGAACATTTTGGGATGCATGATTGGCATCCTTTGGAAAGAAGACCATATTGAATCAAATAATCAGAATACTCTAAATGATACATGCTACCAAACTCAGTGCATACCTTTTAGATGTCTTTGAAATCTTCATCTACAACATCTACAAACTAAGAGCATCTACAACTTTGTTTGAGACACATTTCTTGTGTTTGATTGTAAAGGTGTAGGCATGAATGGGCTCAACCCAGTTCATATGTTTATGGCTCAATTTCTCCTGACTATTTAGGAAGCTTAGTGCCTGATTATCTGTATACACAATAAACTATTTGGGAAGAAAATAGTGCCTCCAATTCTTTAGTGCTTGAACTAATGCATACATCTCCAAATCATAGGAAGAATATTTCTTTTAGCATCATTCAACTTTTCACTAAAAAATGCAATTGGTCTACCTTCCTGGCTGAACACTGCACCTATTGCCAAATGACTTGCATCAGATTCAATTTGAAAGATTTTGTCAAAATTAGGTAAAGTAGGAATAGGTTGTTGGGATACCTTTTTCTTCAACATTTCAAATGCTTCATCTGCCTCCTTGGTCCATGAAAATTTGCACTTTTTTCCACCCCTGACGGTCTCTAACATGGGAGCACAAATCTGGCTAAAATTCCCGATAAACTTCCTATAAAAGGTAGCAAGACAATGAAAATTGCTAACATCACCAAATGTTCTCAGAGTTGGCCATGTGAGAATGACATTCACTTTATCAGCATCCATTTTCAGATTTCCTCTAGAAATCACACACTTTTCCATGTTTATCATTAGTTTATCTTCATTCAACCTTCTCAAGACTATACCCAAATGTTTTAGGTGCTCCTCCTTTGTCTTTCTAAACACTATGATGTCATCTAGATATACTGTGACAAACTTACCAATGAACTCCTTCAACACCTCATTCACGAGTCTCATGAAAGTGCTAGGGGCATTTGACGACCGAAATGGCATCACCCTCCATTTATACAATCCTTTGTTTGTTTTAAAAGCAATTTTCCACTCATCACCTGCTCTAATCCTTATTTGGTGATAACTAATTTTTAAATCAATCTTGGAATAATATATTGCACCTCCTAAACAATCAAGCAAATCTTCTATTCTAGGCATACAGAATCTATACCTGATGTTTATCTTGTTAATGGCTCGGGAATTAGTGCATAATCTCCACGTTTCTTCCTTCTTTGGTGCTAAGACAACCAGGACTGCACAAGGGCTCAAGATCTTCCCTATCAAACCTTTATCAAGCAACTTTTGGATCTACCTTGCAACTTCTTCAATTTGTTGGGGAGTCATTTTGTAGGCTGGGTTGTTTGGTAAGGTGCCACCGAGAATGAAGTCAATGCAATGAATTTTCTCCCTTATTGGTGGTAGGGTCCTTGGCAACTCTTTTGCAACTATGTCCTTGTATTCGCTCAACATTTCCTTCACCTCCTCAGGGACTATCACCCTTTTCTTTTCTACCTTTCCATCTGCAATGGGCTCTTCTTCTTGCCTTGGTACTAAAATCATTGTAAAACAAGGTACTCCTTCTCCCTTGATTTCCTTGAGGAACTCTTTTCCTTCCATAATCATGATCTTGGCCTCCTTCTCCTTCTAATCCTCACTGTTATCAGGCAAGGGTATCAACTCAATCACCTTTTCATCTTTAGTGATGGAGTTGGTGTTCTTGTGTCCATAATTATGGGTCTTGAGGTGATATTTCCATGGCCTCCCAAAAAGAAGATGACAGGCATCCATCTCAACAATATCAAACAAAATTTTATCTTTGTATGCTCCTATATGAAATTCAACCCATGATCGCTCACTCCTCTATGAAGGTTTGTTTTCCTTTAGTAAGCCAAGAAACTTTATATGGAAATGGATGAGGAATTCTTCTCAATTTTAGTTTCTCTACCATTTCTAAGGATACTAAATTTTCAATTGAACCAGAATCTATTATAACCTTACATACCTTGCCTCCTACTTTGCATGTGGTCCGGAAGAGTGTCTTCCTTTGTGGTGGTTCAGTATTGCTTGGTACCTTCAACAATGTTCTCCTCGTCATCAAGGCTTCTCCTCTCTCCGAAAGTCCATGGGAATCAGGTGAATTGACACTCTAACATTCAGTGTCTTGAACCATATGTGTTCTCCTCTCCTTGGGATCTTGATCCGGTCTTTTTAGAGCACTTGGCCGCGGTATGACCTACTTGATTGTAGTTGTAGAATCTGAAAGGTTTCAAGCTTCTTCCACCAAATCTACTTTTATGATTGGGTTTTCTTCCTATAAAACACCCTCTTATGTTACCATCTCCATGTTGACTTTTTTGATTAGCCTCTCCTTGTGGCCTAGGACTCTATCCTCTACCATTCATATGGCCTCTACTTTTGAATTTTATGCCCCCTCTACCTCTTTTATTTTGATCATTCTTTCTCTTTAGCTTCTCCTCTTCCCTCAATGCTAGTTGAAAGCACTTGTTTACTGTCTCAGGTGCTAGTTTATTGATCTCATCTTGGATAGTATATTTCAATCCACTAAGATATCTTGCCACTTTCTCTGGTTCCTCCTCATGGTGTTTGGTCCTTAGACTCAACCTATGGAACTCCTCGGTATATGTGCTCACATCAAGGTCTTTTTGTCTCAAAATTTGTGACTTCTTGTAGACTTGGACTTCATAGTCCACCGAGATGAATTGTGCCTTCACTTTTGCCAACATTCTATCCTATGAGGTTATCATACCTCTACCTTCCTTCACCCTCTCACCTTGGAGGTAATTCACCGAGTGAATGTTGCTCCTTTCATCTTCGACTTAGAAAAGATAATCTTCTTATTCTCAGGGTCTCCTTTCATTCAAAATGGTTGTTCAATGCCTCAATCCAATCCATCACTTCTTCTGCATCCATTTTCCCACTAAACATAGGGATGTCATCTTTACTTGATGAGGAATCTCTACCAATGGACTTTAGGACCTCAATAAATTCTCTCTAATTTGCAAGTAACTTAGCTTCCTTCCTTGGGGTTTCTTCTTCTCCATCAGAGTCACATTCACCCTCCTTTCCTTTGCCCTTGGCCTTCTCTAACTCCCTCACTCTGTTTTCAAACATCTCCTCAAACAACTTCTTGATGGCATCTTGAGACATACTCTTAGAAGGCATGTTGCTAGCGTCTCCCTCACTTCCTTCCACAGACATACACCAAAAATCATTTTCCCCAAGTGATCCAACTCGCTCTAATACAAATATGATGTAGATCCAGGCAACAAACTAGGTGATAATCTTCTCTCACCCACAAATACTATGTCCAACTAGGTTGTTTTTTTATTCAAGGTGTCAAACAACACACCTACCAAGTACTCAACTCACACAATAAATTGTGTGACAAGATCCATAAAAGATTTGTATCTTCTGGTACTGGTGGGATGGGAACACTCAACCCTTGTGTGAATGGTAGACAATCTTCCGGTACCGGTGGGATGGAAACCTATTGGATTTTGTCTATTGGTGGTCCAACCAACTCAAAACATCCATCAAGTCTGACAGTCAAATGCGTTAGGGGGTACTTGTCTCACAATTGTCCTATTTGTCTAGTAGCCCTACTGGTTGAGTTGTTCCCACACAAATACATAACTTACAAGGGAAAAGACAAACTAAGGGAAGATTCATATACTCTTTATCCAGTTAGACCATTCCTCAAAGGCTTAAACTCTAATCCCAATTTTAAAGTTATGTGCCCTTACTATCCTTATAGGCCTAATTAAGCCAATTAAGCCTAATTTACAAAGCAAGTACCCCTTGTATTAGTCCCTTGACTAAAAAAATGCTTCTTCAAGGTGGGGTAAGATTTAAAACTACCAAATCTAAGGTTTCAGGACTTGATCCCATCTCCTTTGCCTACTGCAAGTGATTTTCACATATTCAGTCCAGGTGGTCACATTGAGATGCCCATCTAAGGTCAATTAAATATCCTCGAGATTGAAGCCTCCTTGCAAATCAACACCAAAATATTATGGTACAATGGCTCCTCTAACATTTTTGCCCTAGGTTGTATGGTCCTCTAGTGAAAATGTCAGATTAAGGGCATTTTTATAGTAAAACCTTGGGTGTTGGTAGGGTTTGTGACCAATCCAAATAGGTTTTGATGGATCTCTACAACCATATTGTTATAAGACCTCAAACTTGATTCAAATGAAAGGTAAGATACTTATCTAACTCATCCAATTAGGTTCAGGCATCCACCAATCCGTACAAATCAGAAATGAACATCAAACACATAGTTTTTTCAGGAAACTCCAAGTATATTGTATTACTCCAAAACTCCAAAACATCACCAACTTCAATGAATTCAACAACTTTTACAAAAACCCTAGAATTGGTCCAAGTGGGCCTAATATAGCCTCCCTAACAGTTTCTAACCACTTTTCAACTTTGGTTCCGTTGGAGGATTAGTTACGCCATTTTACAACATTTTGCAATGACAACAAAAGTTGTCAACTTGCAACTTTCCAATTTGGAGACTCCAAGGCGTATTCGGCCTATTCCAAGGGTTGGTCTAATGTTTCTAAGACCAATATTTATTGCCTAGACTCCTATTGACCCACATGGTCATTTGTCCATGGTGGCTTATAAAATGCAACCATGACAATACCTTACATCAATTGGCTCTTATTGACTCACAAACCTATCAACCTACTACATATGATGTCAATGTGACAAGGTCATTACATTTTCACCTCATGGGTGATATTAGACTCTTTAGGCTTCATGTGTGTCTTTGGGTGCTCCTGCACCAATTGTTATGTGACTTTTTCTCCAAGAGAAGATAAAGTTATGAAATAAACCTTTTAGAATAAAAAAGAGAGATAAAAATGTTTATAATAAAAAATCTCTTAAAAGAGAGTAATAATTATATTTATTAAAGGCTAATTAAAGGCAACCTTTTCTAAAGGGTGTTTTTGGAAACTACCTCTTAAAAGGTTATATAAGTCATTTAAGTGAGACTTGGAAGGGGGCATGGATATCTCTCAAGGAAGAAGAAGAAGGTGGCTTAGTGGGCTATGAACATTAGAGGAAGGCGGCACATAGTGTGTGTCCAACTTGGGGTACAAAGTACACCCAAAAGTGTCTTGGCCAGGACTGGTAGTTACAATTGTGTTGAAGTTTCAAAGCTCTAATACCATGTTGAATTTTGCAACACAAGAACTTGCAAGATCAAACACATAAAAAGAACACCTTCCACAAATGAGAGCTACACAAATGAATGTCATATTACTCAAAAGCAAAGAATACATAGTTACACTTGATGAATTACAATTGTACAATGAAGTGCTTATAAAGAAAGTGTGGAGCTAAATTTAGGAGAAATAAAGTGTAAGCATGAGGAGATTAAAAAAGGCTCAACTTTAGCTAAACTAGATGCATAAAAGATAAACTAGGTGCACAATTAAAATAAGTGTGCTCCTAAGTGAACTTAAGCAAGAAAGCATAACTAGTTATAAAAAAAGCAGCTAATATAGCTAAATATGCTCTAACACCCCCCTTTAAGTGAAACTTAGGGTGAGTAGAAAAAATCTAAATGCATAAATGGGTTCCAACAACAAAAGGACTAATTAGGTACCCATGTACAAATGAATGAAGTCTCTCTAAGAAGAGAAAAGGAAAAAAAACACTTGGGAAAAAACCCCTCTCCAAAAGAGAGAGATGTAATGAAATGAAAAAGGTACTATATGTGACTAAGATGAAGGACTCCAAGTGGCCCCCCAAACTTACTGAATCGGTCACATAAGTACAATCAAGATCTCCCTCGTAAAAGAGAAAAGCAAAGACAATGTATCCCCCCATAATGAAGAAGCTCCAATGTTGAAGATGAAGACTCGAGGAAAAATGTTAAAGATGATCCAAGAACGACAAACCATGTTCTTCTCAATTTGTTGCTTCTTTTTCTTCTTCTTAAATTCTTGGCCTTGTTCTTGGTCTTTTTAAAAATCTTGATCTTGTTTTGATTTTTTTCTTGTTTTTTTTTTTTTGCTACTTTTCATTCTAAAGAAGTTCTAGAAAAATAATTTTATAGTAAATCACACAAATAAAGTTGAAACACTCAAATTTTTTATTGTAACTTACTAAGAAATAGATCACAATTACCAAAAAAAAATCTAAGAAATTAACTTATTTTCAGCCTTGAAAGTAAAATTTTTAGAAGACCTAATTCTACAATAAAGTTTTTATTTCCTCTTCAGTTCATCTTAATTTCAAAAAATATATATATGCTTCAATGAATTCTTGAAAAAGACTTCGAAAATCAAGACAAAATTTCCAAAAATATTGAGAAAAACCCTAGTTATATATATATATATATATATATATATATATATATAACTTAATTTGGCTCCAATTTCTTTGAATTTTTTACTATAGATGCCTATATATATTATTGAAAAACCCTTTAAAAATTGGGAAAAATTATCAATATCTGAGAGATATATTCTTCCTAATAGAAACCCTGATTTTGTAATAAATCACTTAATTTGGTTGCAAATTCTCTAAAATCCTACTATATATGTCTTAATATATTCTTGAAAAACCTTCAAAAAATTAGAAATCCTTTTTACAAAAATATGAGAGATGTGCATTTCACAAAATGACCTCCAAAATTGAAGATTTGACTTACCTTCAAGATATCAAAATCATGTTCTAATACCACTTCTTGTGAAATAAGTTGCACAAGAGACAAATATGATATGAAATGTATTACAAATTTGATAATAATATGTGCCTTTGAGGGGGCAACCTCCTAATCCACTTTGAGGGAGATACCTCCAATAGCCTTCAACAAACATAATACTCAATATGATGACAATAACTAACCTCTACCTCCTATATATATATATATATATATATATATATCATAATTATGTGAATGATATCACCTAAAATGACTCAGATAACATGTATTCCCTATAGTAACCTAAATAAATAAATAAAAATGATAATATGACCTAAATAAGAGTTGAGGTAGCCACAAATTGACTACTCATGACCCAATACACACTATAAGATTAAGGACATAACATTTAATGCACTTTTTTGGATTGGTTTTTATTAAATATTTTATCTATTAATAATTTTTATGTTTATACTAATTTTTTTTTCCTATAATAAATTTTAGCTTTTACATCAAAATTAACTTTTTAATTTTCATTGAAAGACATATCTATGTGGAGTGAAGTGGAGTGGAGTGAGTTTTCTAAAGATTTTTGTAACAATTTTATTTTTCATAGATCGATGCAAATCTCTCTATTTACTGACTCACTGCCAACTCACTATTCCTCACTGCAAAATCTGCACTTGATACCGTAGTGGAGGCATCCGATGGCAGCACATCGTATAGAGAATGAACTCGTTCCAGGCGGATGTGACATTTGTAAAAGATGAAGTCACACTATTGATCTATGGCATAGTTAGATAAAATTTATGTTTCTGCATTCCCTTCTCAGAAAATATGTTTTATTGTGTAATCCATATCTTCCAAGGTTTCTCAGATTGCATTTAACCACATTGCTGATTTCCAACATGGGGCATTTCCGGACATGACTGCTCGAATTACATTGAGGTAGTCACCTTCAATGTCAAACTATCAAAGATTTTTCTCCCTGCATAGTTTAAGGCCTCAAAAAGAGCCACATTATACTATGCATTGTTGTTAGTGCCATCTAGAAGTTATAAGGGACCTCTTCAAATTAAATTTCTTCTCTCATCTCTAACTATAAAACTGGCACCAGATGATCCAGGATTACTTTTAGATGTTTCGTCAAAATTTAGTTTCAAATGGTCTTTTAGTGGAAGTATCCATTTAACATCTTTCCAACTTTTGACTATTTCGACTTTAAAGAAATCAAATGTAACCATATTTCTAAATTTTGTTCATCCCAAATCAAAAACGATTTATACTTTTTCTTTGTAATCTTAACATTGGTATGCTCACAAATACCAACTTCAATTTTATTTAGAATTGTTTGGAGAGAAGAGACTTTATTATTAAAAATTTGATTGTTTATCTCTCTCCATATATGCCAACATATCACAAACCATAATACTCCCCAGATGGATGTGGAGTGTAATAAAGGTCAATTAGAAAATAAGTCCTTTAGTGAGCTAGGTAATGGTCAGTGCCAATTCAGTTTGTTTAGAGCATGCCTTCAACTAACTTACATTGGACAAATAGATGGTCTACATCTTCCTCCCTTTCTTGACACATTGGCACTTCAAAGAGCCAAAAAAATCCCAATTTCGTAAGACGGTCCCTTGTCAATGCTTTGTTCTGATCTCCCAGCTATGCATATTTATATCTAAAATATCACAATATGTATTATATTATAAAAAAAGTTTGGGACTCCATTAGTGGATTCTACGAGGGACCCCTTCACACAAATTTCTTATAGATGGAACTTCTGTAGACTTATGCGTAATCTTAATTGTTAATTCATGTATTTTATGTAACTTGAATAAAAGAAAAATATTGCATGTGAAATTAAATGTTGATTACCATTATTTTTATTTTTATGACATGAGAGAGTAGTTGTAGGCATTTTCAAGTATAAATGACATGTGTTAAACTATAATTTGACTTTCATTGTTTATATTTTTTAGGAAATATGAATAATTATGCACATTTTTATAATGAATCTACTTTCATTGTTACTATAATTATTATTTTATTTACATATGATTTAAAATATCACAATATGTATTATATTTTTTAGAATGTTAATACCAAGGGCTACATATTTACAAATTGCCATTTCCAAATGACATTATTTTATTTTCAACATTTTATTGTGTGAAAGAGACTCCATTAGGAGATTGTATTAAGGGGTGTTTGATGTTTGAACAAAAGAAAAAATATTACTTAAACTCAAATTATTAATTTTGATGATAAATACAGAGATAACCTGCTACATGAAAGGTCTTGGGTTTGAGTTTGCTTGTGCCCCATAATGAGATATAAGGGTATGTGATCTCACTCCAATCAAAAGCGATTTGACTTTAGCCCATTACCAAACAAAAAAAGTAAAATTATGATGATAAATACATAATATGTTTATGTAATCTTTATTTGTAATAAAATTTTCACTTATATACCATGTGCAGTTAAATGTTAACTATCATTGTTTATAACTATCATTGTTTATATTTTTATGACATGATGTATAAAAATACACATTTCTATGTATAAATGACATATACTATATAACTATTATTAAAATTTGATTACATATCTAGATATTAATATAACCTTCTAAATATTGGGTATCCTTCCCTAAAGAACACATTTTTTCTGTTTAGGTATCCAAAACAATCTTGCATTATTTTCCACGAGATGTTATTCTATTCAATGCATTAAAAGTAATAATGACATTCAAATAATTGAATGGTTTTTGTCCTGTCCATTTGAGTTTCAGTGAAAATATAAAGATCGTCCAATGGCTGTCTCGATCTCTCGCATGCAATGACTCTGACATACGTTGCATGGGCCAAACGATGTGCACGTCGTGAGCCCAAAACTTTAAAAAAAATTATTTTAAGAAAATGTTTGGTGAAAAAGATTCTGAAGGAAGGAATCTTTCCTAGTCAAAGGATGGGCTATTTAAAAAATAGATACTGATATCTCTACAACCAGACTGAATCAATTGAAAAAAAAAAAATCCCTTAAAAATAAGTGCTGTAAGGGAATCCAGGTCACTGCATGTTTTCTCCTCCTACGTCTGAACTTTCATCATGGAGAATGGTTGTTTTTCAATTTGATAATCCAACTTGGTTCTTTTATAGTAGAGTGAAGATATATAGCATTTAGTTGCTTTCAAATTGGATTGTTGATATTTCATCAACATTTCATTTCGGATCATCTTATGTGATCCAATATGTTTCTTGATTGAGTAAGACATTTTCTTGACTACTTTTCCAAAATAGAATGGCTAATAGTGAGCATGAGCCTCTGCTGGGAAGAGCAAATTCTGTGTACTTTGAAGGCTGCGATGCATGCAAGTTACAGCATCAAAATGCGCAGAAAAGAAGTTATCCGCTCAGAGAGTTTTTCTTCGTTGGGATGGTCGTTCTTGTCAATGGTATGCACATATAAATACATGCTTTTCTTTGTTGAAAAATCTGTGACTATTGTACCAATTACTAGAGGGGATGGTGTATAGTCAGCCAGCAGAAAGATTTTCTTTATGCTTTGAAATACATGCTAATGAAAGTTTGTTTGGATTGTGTGTTTTCAGCTCTTCCCATATCTTCATTGTTTCCCTTCCTCTATTTTATGGTAAGCTGCAAAAAGGTGGTAGGGGATGAAACTAAATTGCTTTATGAAAGAAAAAGTTAAAAAAAAAAAATAGTCCAAAAATGCATCTAGCAGAGTTTAACTTTCCCAAAGTCTAGATTTCAGTTTAGTTGAGTTTACAGGTGACTATATTGCTATTTGCAGGTTAGAGATTTTAACATAGCAAGCAGATACGAAGATATAGCAATGTATGCTGGTATCCTCGGTGAGTTTACAATTCTAATTTGACCTTCCATCTTTCAAATCTTTGAGCTTTGAGTTTTTAGACATTTTGTTAGTTTTATATATGTTTGTTAATTGATGAAAGTTCAAATGAATTTTTTTATATCAATTTGTCTTACTGTTTAACAATTTAAAAGGGTGTGAGGATTAGATTTCTACAGTCTATCAAGATTTCTGTTTAGTTTCTGGATTTTATTATGTGAGTTTTTGTTTGCATTAACATTTTGGATCATACTCAATGATCCATCATCAGACTGAGAGAACTTTTGTTAATGCAAATAAAAGCTCACACTTTGAAATCTTGAAAATAAGCAGCAAACTTAAAAGGGTGCAAAGTAAGGTGGTAGACAACAGAGTCCTCTCAATTTCTATGAAAATGCATAAGCTGAATTTTTTTAAAATTTCAAACCTTAAATTTTTTTAGAAAAACTGGGGCAGGGTTCTGGTTCAATTAGCTAAAGTATCTTATTGTTGACAATAGATCACAAAGTCTATTTTCCTGTTCCATAACATGAAAAATGTATCGCGTCAATTATGTTAAAAAGTTTATCTGACACAGTAGAGTTTATAAAATAACTAACCGATTTGTATAATCTACAACATTTTTTTTTGAAAAAACTAAATCTAATTATTTTTTCATTGTGGGCATCTTGCTTGTGTAGGATCATCATTCATGGTGGGACGCTTTCTGTTTTCAGTGGTATGGGGAGTTGCCGCAGATAGATATGGCCGCAAGCCTGTTATTATCATTGGTGCCATCTCTATGTCAGTATAATACACCATTACCACTACAAAAAAAACTAAGCATACTGTTTTTTTCATATTTCACAACTTTCTCATTATGATCTGCTGAATATGAACGCAGAATCGTATTGAATACCTTGTTCGGGTTAAGTGTAAACTACTGGATGGCCATTTCAACAAGATTTTTGCTTGGGTCATTTAATGGACTGATTGGTACAATAAAAGTAAGTGGGCATTCTGTCTCTCACATCTAAACTTGGCCAAGATAATAATAAATATATTATCAAACCTTGACCATTCTATGTAGTTTAAAAGGCTATTTATCTTGATATAAGCACTATATTAAGTGTGGCATATGAATATGGGTCACCTGCAGGCATATGCAATCGAAGTATCGAGAGAGGAACATCACGCTGCAGGGTTGTCAATTGTATGTATAGTGTACAAATGTCAATTTTTTATTTTATTTTTGGATGTGATTCATATGAATTGTTATTATCATTTTCAGATCAAATTTTATGATCTATTATCAGAGTAAGGTAACTTTCACTGTTCTTATAAATTGCTAATTGAATTTTTTTAGGTTTGATCATATGGATTGTTATTATTAATGTTTGGGGTCTAACTAAATGCATGGATCATGGAGTTTGAACAGAAATGTTGATAATAAAAATTCAATTCAATATTTTTTATGTAAACTATCAGCACGTTCTATATTATATTTAGATATTAGATAATGACAGAATGTGAATCTAAACTTGTATATACATAATTGATTTCAGAAATAAACTTTTAAACTAGAATATGCTTTGATTCTGTAAAGAATATCTTAATAAACAATTTGATACATTTTGATTAATAAACTTTACCTAATACATAATTGATTTCATAAATAAACTTTTAAACTAAAATATCCTTTGATTCTGGAAAGAACAATTGGTACTTTCTGATTAATAAATGTATACCCAATCTACTCAAAACTTGTTTCCTGGAAAATCATAAGGTTTTTGTGTTATTGTTTTAGGTGACAACCACATGGGGAATTGGTTTGATTATCGGTCCAGCAATCGGAGGTTTTTTGGCCCAGGTATTTAATTTTTAAACAATTCTCTAATCTTTCAATGTGAGAGATGTGATAGGTTAGTGCAGCATTGTCAATGTGGGGACTTTACCAACATATGCATTTTTAAATTGCACGTAGTAGCTTAGAAGTTTTTGTTATTTATATTTAAATGATAAAAAAATTAGCGTATATTTGTAGGGTCAGAATCAATGAAATTGTCAATATTTAAACATTAATATTTTTTATATGTTTGTTGTCTTAATGTTATAATAGATTCTTAATTTGATTTGATTATGATCAAGGAAAATGTGTGTGTGTCTGTGTCATGTGAGAGAGTGAGTGAGTGTGTGAACTGCTGGTATTTAAAACATTTTAGAGATGTTGTTTGATTACAAGGGTCAACTTTGCTTTAATTGCCCTCCTTTGATAGGTATACTTTATAGCTTTAGTAAATTTACCAAAGCTATCTATTTCAAACATCTAGGTGTCTTAATGATGATTCATTTCTAATTCTAATGTAGATATGTTTGCCTTAAGTTACAAATTGAAATGTATTTGGGAAGAGTGCTCTTATTCAATCATGTGAATTAACTACATAAATTAATGTATTTAAACATCAAGACATATCAAATAGTCACACAAACATGTACCAAGTTGGCTCCCAATGGCTAGTAGAAAAGGGTGGGAGTCAACAATTTTTTTTTTAAGAATTTGATTTTGGGGTCAATCTTAAGTATCTCAAAATTGATCTAAGACAAAAAAAAAAAATGAAAAATCTCAAGATGAAGAATGTACATGGAAGTGTGGCTAATAATGAGGTAAATGTGGTTTGGGATAAGGATAAAGATTAAATGTATGGAAACTTCAGAGGATATTGAATGGGAATGGATGGGATTTGATGAAAGAGGAAAATGTAACACACATGTGTGCCACTTGTCATAGTGTAATTGTATTAAGTTTTTTTTGTCAAAATAGGCCCAAAAATAGGTAGAGCTTTGTATAGGATGGAAATTTTATTAATTAAAACAAGTATATGTGGGAAAATAAAATTATAGAGAAAATAAGTAACCTTTTAAAAATATCAAATAAATGAAATATAATAAAAAAACCACAAATAAAAAATTTATTAGTGAATTTTGTATTTTTAGCCTTGCTTAGACCAGGGGCTACCATTGGGAGACCTCATCCATGACATGAATCCATAATAGTCCAAACCCACGAGCACGGTAGCCCAATAGGGGAACAAAGTCTACGAGTACACCAACCCAACAAGGGTATGGAGCACATGCATGAACACTTGCCAAGTCACATGGCATCAACACCATCAACATTGAGATTCAAACCCATGAGAACATTGGATCAACAAACACACGAGTTTGTGATCACAATGGCTTGGTAGGGGTTTGAATCTTAGTGGCCACAACACCACCACCACCACTTAAGCATCACACTATGGGATGAACTTAACCCTAGATAAATTATTGAAATGTATTTGATTAACCAATTAAAAATAAATAAATTATACTACAAATAAACTTGTATCTAGAAATAAAATTGTTAGAGATTAAGGCTTGTGTTCAACTCAATGAAAGCTTATGTTTGATTGATGTGATGTTGAGATAGAGACACAAACTACAAGCCTGAAATTGCTAAAAATTTGACTTGAATTGATGTAATGTTGGCATAGCTATCTATATAGTAGAAGTTGAACTAGATTTTGGATCAAAGACTGTAAGATGACTTATATCTTAGTAGCCAACGGCTTGGGACAAGATCACACATACAATTAGGTCTATCTTGAATGATTTCATAAATAGTTGGATTGATTATAACCTATATAAGAATAAATTTGTAATACCTATGAAGAGTTCACCTAATATATATCTAAACAATGATTTCACTAAGTGGTGCTAAGAAGTATTAGTGGGACATACCATGCAATGATTGAAGTGTAGGATTTCATTGCACCTAAGTCAAGACTTTCGATCTTGAGTTAATAAATTAGTAAAAGAGATTTAAGTGTGGCAATGCTTGTTGATGAGGGGGGTGATAATGTATCTTTTTGAACTTAGTGTTGAACTTAGGTGTAAACTAATGAATTTATATATGAATAATTTATTATAGTGATTTGATAATTGATGTTTATTACTTCATCTTTTATTCTTGATAGGTGTTGATAATCCTATCCCACCTTTCCACTACTAATTGTTTAGGTATATTGGGGATAATTTGTACACACTTGTTCCAATTTTCATTATTAGGCCCTAGAATCACCAACAACTTGGTCTACTTTAAAATTATCTATCTATCATTATCTCTACCGGGTTCAAACACTATCTCTATGGGATTAAACCCAACTATTAGTCCAAATGTTATCAGGAGAGGGTCGATAAATGATTTATTTAAAATGAAAAAAAAAAATGTCTGGACTCTTTTTATACTTTGTGAATGATATATCTGATATTTTGATTTTATTATACACACAACTCTAGACACATAATTCAAATTGTTTACCTCCTACACTGATAGGTAGTAGTTAGATCCCATGATTATCGAAATTTGTTCAAGTGAGATATGGAATTTTTGAAAAGAGGAGTATAAGTGTGGATTTGAACACACGATCACAAGTGCAATCTACTCTAGGATATGAAAGTTGATGGAAACAAGATCAAATAGATTTTGAATAGATACAAATGCATATCAAAGTGTAAGGTTTAAGATTGGGCCTAGTAAGCATGACAAAATAGCCAAATTATGTGTTAAAATGACACATCAAAGATATCATCCCAAAGTGGTGTAAAATGAGAAGCAAGGGGTGTGTGTTTTCTTCCTCTACAAAAATATATTATTCATTAATTTAGATTAATTAATGATTAAGTGATTACCAAAATTTTGGGATTGATAATTGAAATTGAAAGGCTTAACCATTTCATTTGACAATTGCCTTATATTTCCCTTATACTTGTTTGATATACACTATAATTGACAAGAGATAATGCAAATAGGATAAATCAAGTTTGAAGGTGGAAGCATCAATGTGTCTTATTTTTTTGTTAAAGTAGGCCAATTAAATTAGAATTCTAATTTTGTTCTCAAGTATAGCAAGCAAGGTGTTAAAAATGTGAAGACAAAGTAAACCAATTGTTTGTGTGATTATTGTGTAGATTCTAATTTAATAATAATAAAAACATACTGTAAAATATTTTAAAAATAAATTTGATATACTCTATAGTACTTTTTATTGGGTAATATTTTTCCCATAATAGGTAAATTGAGCCATAAATAAGAAATTTTTCATGATTTCTTAAACAAACATCATTAGTATTTTTTTTTTAATTTTTATTTTAATAAGTAAATAGCTGCAAAGGGGCATCACCCTTGTATTAATCAAAATAGGAGAATACAAGGCCTAATTCAGTGAGAGTGGTAGGGGGGAGAACCGGAAAGAAAACCTCCTACCCTAGCTCTATTCCTTTTACAAAAAAAACTAGCAATGGAGGCTGGACAAGTACAAAACCAGTCAACAACCACTGGAAGTAGATAACAAAGGCCTTTAAACAAAAAAAACAATAACCAAGAAGCAGAGAAACCAGAGAGAGGTGACAACTGGAATCAATGGGAGTCTTCAGAGTCATCATCCACAGGAGCACGAGCTGCATCCAGGATTATAGGGCATTCAGTGCCACATGTCGAGTGAGCCACCGATTCTGCCTTCTCCCTAGAGAGTCAGTAGTCATTTGGGAACCACTCCTCGCCAAGCCCAAACCCCCAGTCATTGCCATCAACCAAATCTCCATTCTCCAGAATACCAAATCCTTCTGCACCCACTAACCCTTCATCTCGAAGAAATTTTTCCCTCCATTCCGATGTGAAACCATTTTGAATGCCTACCGCCTTAAGCAGAAATTCAATATTCCTGGTAATGGCAGGTCAGGTTTCTTGAAGAGCATCAAAGTCCAGAGAGTTCACAATCACTAACTTTCGCACCTCCGCCCCGTTGCCCAAGGACATATAGTAATTTTGGGGAAGCGATATTCTCAGGTTGGCATCAATATTGTCCAACGTGACATCAATTTCCCCCAGCAGGTGGTGTTTAAACACCATTTGAGTTAAAAGCTTCGCTCTCTGCTTGCTAGTCCCCATATATATCACCATTGCAGGAAAAAGGCTGGGATATCGGCATTGTCTCTGTACCTATGATAAGCCATAAGGAATTCCTTCCCCAGTATCCTTTTAAGGTTGTGAAGCATAAGAGGGTGTCGAGAGTAGAGGACCTCCTGTAGATGTTTGTCAGTGATTTCGCCCAAGAAGGCCATCTGTCAACAAATAGCTTCAAGGAGAATTGGGGTCTCCATAGCAAGTCACCGAGTGAAGAATACAAATGTTTGATGGAAAAATGAGGGGATTCCATTGTTAAATAGCAAGTTATCAAACCAAGGGATACGAGCCGCAAGCAAGTAGTTCATGCCAATTGAATACACACGTGTGAAATGACAGTGTCCAAACACCTTATGAGCCAAAGCTCGTCAACTTAATGTCGATCAACTTTATCCATGAAGTAATTATATGCATATCCTGAAAGGATCTAGTCGTAACTAGATATCAATTATAAGTACACACATGTCCAATTGCCATGGGACGCAAACCGACATAGACCAATAATGATGGTAGGGAGTCACGCCTCGGTGACAAGAAGAAACCTTAACTGGTGAACAAAACAATTGGTCGATCTATCCACCGAGAGCCATGACCATTAGGTTAAGTAAAAATATAGTGGCAACCGGGGAGGCAACGCACTAGTTTGCTCCACAACCAATAGTTCAATCGGAGAAAAATATCAACCGAAAGGAGAAATGGAGAATGCAACCGGCAAGTAACTCAACCGATGAGCACCGGCCACCATCAGTTAGATAGTAGGGAGTCCATATCAACCAGTGGAGGCAATACTACCAGTTAGCACCATCACCGAGAGGCTAATTAGATAAATATATCAACTGGATGGAGAAGACAATCAGTTGAGACCACAACCGACAAACTCAACCGGAAAGCACCGCTACTCGCAAGATAATCGGGCCATATCAACTAGTGGAAGCTCATTTGGGGTAAAAAACTAGTCAAAAAGACCCAATTAGAGTGCCTAGGGGGGGTCACCATCGGTTATTGTCATTTTAGAGAGTCTATCAGCCTCTCCATTTCCTTCCCTATAGATGTGGCTAATCCGAAATTCATCAAAGGTGGCTAGCAGCACGAGAATCAGTTGAAGCCACTGGTTAAGGTGCCAACTAGGGGTGTTGTTACAATAGACTGCATTAACCACATTTAATGAGTCTCCCTCTAGATGAATTATCTACACCCCAAGCTCCTTCCCTAGCCGCAGTCCTCTTAAAGCCGCTCTAAATTCAACTTCATTGTTAGTGGAAACTCCAATCTTTTCAGAGATTTCTTTTATACAGATACCATCAGAGTTCCTCAATATACACCCAATACCACTTTGACCTGGGTTTCCTATAGAAGCACCATCAAAATTTACCTTACACCATCCAGTCTCTGGTGCTTCCCATTTAACACCCAATCTTGGATTGATATGATCCATCGGGGATCCCTTGCCAAAAAGAGGTGGAATGAGTAGATTTGGAAGTGCTAGCTTAATCTTCCAATCCCAGTCTGTATATATATTTTTCTATAATGATTTAGATTGAGAAGCCTCATTGAGGAGCTCAGTCAGATGGTTCTCAATTTTCCCACATAGAGACGTTAAGCTCATCTCTTTACCCTAGAAAATTCTGTGATTCCTTTCTTTCCAAATTTCCCAAATCAGAAGAGATGGTAAAATATAAAGTAAATCAGCAAATATAGTCTTTCTTGCTGGTTTAGGCCATTGTAGAAACCACTCATCCAACCCTGATGGGAAGGGGCCAAAGATTCTCAATTTTCCCATGAAATGCCACCAATAGTGACTGGAGAACTTGCAATGGAGAAGTAGATGATCCTCAATTTCTTCTTTCTCTTGACATAAAATGCATCTACTGGGTCCATTGATACCCACTGAATAGAGCCTTTCTTTAGTTAGAATCTTTTTTTGACAAGCCAGCCAGGAAAATGAACCTGCTTTGGGTAGGAGATGTTGGTGCCAAAAAAGACTAACAGGCCAATTTTTTTTATTTATAGCCGCTTCTTTCAATTTGTAACCAAAACATACCTTGTATTTACCATCAAAGGAAACACACCACCTAATAATGTCCTTTTCAGGGGAAGGGAAAATAACCCTTTTGCTGAGAATGTCGACAAAGAAGTCTTTCTGGTGTTGATCCAAGTCCAAGGGATCCAAGGAGTTCCATTTCCACTTAGCAATGCCATTTTCTTGGATAGGATAACCATAATCACAGATATTGTGACCCCAGAGGCGACAAGTTTATACCATAATAGGTTGCAGAGAAGGGTTGAGACATAAGGTAGCTTCACTAGCCCAAGAATCAATCCAAAAGGAGGCATCCTTTCCATTCCTGACATCCTAGGTAACCTGATCACTTATGATTTCCCTGTTTTCCACAATAAAATTCCAGATGGCCGAACCTCTGGGGGGCTTGTTTATAGTGAGAATCCTTTTTGGCTCCAGGGAGTCCAAATATTTATGTTTTAGAATCCTTGCCCATTTTTGTTTACCACCACTGCAAATTTCCCAAACCAATTTAGTACCCATAGCTAAATTCATAATCGAATTTTGTTGGATGCTAGCACCCCCTGCCTTTTTTGGTTGGCAGATCTTTTTCCAAGCTACCAGAGGAAATTTCCCTTTGTCATCCAATCCATTCCAAAGGAAATTTCTCATTATAGAGATCAATTCATCTTCAATTTCCATCGATAATCTCAGACATGCCATGGAAAAAATGGGTAGCGCGGAGAGGACAGATTTTATCATAGTGAGTTTCCCAGAAATGGATAACCACTTGCCTTTCCAATTTGCAAGCTTGGATTTGCACTTATCAATAAGATGCTTCCAATAGCAAGTTTTGTTACTGCCAATGAAGAGGGGGGTTCCAAGAAATTTCCCTGAGAAGTTTGCAACTCCAGGAGATTAAGAATCCTTGATAAGGCACCTTGTAAGTTAATCAGAGTGTTGACAAAAAACACTTCAAATTTGTGCTAATTGATTTTCTGCTCGGAATCCATATAGTAATCATTAAGGCATGATTTAATTGTCCTTGTCTCTCTCCTACAAGCCAAGACAAATAGAATGGTATCATCGGCAAATTGCAAGTGAGTAGTGGGTATGTGCAAGATCAAGGGGGGCCAAAAAGTGGCAATAGAGAAAAAAATGTGCTTTCAACCTTTCCAAACATGCCAAAATCCACTTTGACTTTTTGTTTGAGTCGGGCGAAATTTGAATTTGGTTTGGTAATACCAAACCAAATTGGATATCTGATAATATCGGATATCCAATAATATCAGATATCCAATTTGTGATGTCACTATTGTGATGTCACCATTGTGATGTCACTATTGTGATATCATACTTTTCAAATCGGATATCCGATTTTATCAACATAAAAAATATAGTTTAGTAAAATGGCCATAACTTTTGCGTTTCTTATCAAAATTTTGATTTTTTACAAGCGTTGGAAAGGTAATTCATAGACCTATAAAATGGATGAGGTATTTTGATGATTTTATAGACCAAAAATTAATTATAATCATTTAAAGTTAGTCCTTCAATTTTAAAACTTTAAATATTCACAAATTTTGCATACAAAGTCTCATTTTTTTTCCTATCACCTCCTTTATCTATCACGTGTCTACCTATACTTATATAATATATTTTATATATCTCTTTGATCTCTACTTATGTCACTTATTTTCTCATTCCATGTAGATAAATAAATTCTCAAGTTACATGCATCTCTGCATATATCTCCATCTTTCTATTCATATCTCTTCCTCTCCCACTCCATCATTGTCACTCCTTATTTCTATATTTCCCTCTAATAATCTCTCCTCTCTATTTATCTCCCTCCTTTACCTTATCCTACCTATACTTATATATTACTTGTCTCTATCACCTCCTTTCTCTCCCTATCTTGTCCCCTCTCTCTCTATATCCCTATAGATCTATCTTCATGTATATTTATATTTCATTATCTCTAAATCTCACTTATTCACTCCATCTCTCCCTCCATTTATCTTACTCTCTCTATCATGTTCTATCCATATCTATCTCTATCTCCATCTTCACATATCCATCTCTTTCCCTATCAATATCTTTTTTTTATATGTTCCTCTATCTTTATACATATTCCTCTATACATGATTAATCTACTTCTCTGTCTCTTCCTTTATCGCCGTCTTGAAATATCTTTCCCTTTCTCTACTTTTATCTCTGTATTTACTCGATCTTTATATATCTTTTTCTCTCTCCCCACATCCTTCTCTATAGTGCCTTTATATATCTCTATATCTTCCTCTTTTTCTCTCTCCCTCTCTATCTCTCTTTCTCACTCTCTTGCACTATCTATATATCTCTATCTATCGATATTTCTCTTCCTTTATATCTCTCTATCTTTTCCTTTTTTTATCTCTCTCTTTACCCCTCTCTGTCCATTTTTCTCCATCTCTTCATATATTTATCTTTGTCTTTACCTCTCTCTTTCTCTATATCTATTCACCTCCCTCTCCCTTTATCTTCATCTTTTATCTCTATCTTCCTCTCTCCTTTTCAATATCTAGATATGTCTACCTCTTTCTATCCATCCTTGTCCTTTAGTTTTCCTCCCTCTCACTTCATACTCCTTAATATCTATATCTCTATTTATGTCCTTGTCCTTTAGTTCTTTTCCCTCTCTTTAGTTCTTCATCTCTCTTCACCTTTATATCTCTCCTTATTTGAAAATTAGTATATATGGTCTCCTAAGGGATAATATCATGTCCTAAGGGGTCATAGAACATCATATGACCCCTTAGGACACAATATGACCACTAATGACACCATATGGTCTCCTAAGGGGTCATATGGTGTCATAAGGGGTCATAAAACACCATATGACCCCTTAAGACACAATAAGACCCCTAATGACACCATATGGTGTCCTAAGGGGTCATAAGACACCAAATGACCCCTTAGGACACCATACAACCCCTAATGACACAATGTGGCATCCTAAAGGGTCATATTGTGTCCTAAGGGGTCATATGGTGTGTCCTATGACCCCTTAGGACACCATATGACCCATAACACCATATAGTGTCCCAAGGGGTCATATGGTATCTTAAGGGGTCAAAGAATGTCATATGACCAATTAGGACACAATACGACCCATGATGACACCTAAGGGGTCATATAGTGTCATAAGGGGTCATAGGACACCATATGACCCCTTATAACACCATACGATCCCTTACAATGCCATATGGTGTCCTAAGGGGTCATATAACACCATATGACCCCTTATAACACAAGAAGACCCATAACGATACGATATGGTGTCCTTAGGGGTCATATGGTGTCAGGAGACACCATATGACCCCTTAGGACACAATATGACCCCTAACGATACCTAAAGGGTCTTATGGTGTCCTAAGGGGTTATATGATGTCCTAGGAACCTTTAGGACATAATATGACCCCTTAGCACACCATACAACCCCTAATGACACATATGGTGTCCTAAGGGGTCGTAGGACACCATATGACCCGTTACAACACAATATGACCCCTAACAACACCTAAGGGGTCATAGTGTGTCCTAAGGGGTCATAGGACACCATATGACACCTAACGACACTATATGGTGTCTTAAGGGGTCATATTGTGTCCTAAGGGTTCATAGGAGACCATATGACATGTAACGACACAAAATGACACCTAACGATACCTAAGGGGTCATATGGTGTTCTAAGGGGTCATAGGACACCATATGACCCCTTAGCACACCATACAACCCCTAATGACACCATATGGTGTCCTAAGGGGTCATAGAACACCATATGACCCCTTAGGACACCATACGATGCATATTGATACTATATTGTGTCCTAAGGGGTCATAGGACACCATATGACCCCTTAGGAGACCATATGACCCATAACAACATAATATGGTGTCCTAGAGGGGCATAGAACACCATATGACCCCTTAGAACACCATACGAACCATAACGACACCATCTAGTGTCTGAAGGGGTCATAAGACACAATATTACCCCTTAGGACATAATATGACCCCTAACGACGTCATCTAGTGTCCCAATGGGTCATAGGACACCATATGACCCCTTAGGACACCATACAACATCATACCACCCTTTACGACACCATATGGTGTCCTAAGGGGTCATATGGTATCCTAAGGGGTCATACGGTATCCTAAGGGGTCATATAACACCATATGACCCCTTAGAACACAAGAAGACCCATAATGACATGCTATGGTGTCCTAAGGGGTCATATGGTGTCATGAGACACCGTATGACCCCTTAGGAAACAATATGACCCCTAATGATACCTAAGGGGTCATATGGTGTCCTAAGAGGTTATATGATGTCCTAGGAACCTTTAGTACACAATATGACCTCTTAGCATACCATACAACCCCTAATGACACCATATGGTGTCTTAAGGGGTCGTCGGGCACCATATAACCCGTTAGGACACAATATGACCCCTAACAACACCTTAGGGGTCATTTCATATCCTAAAAGGTCATACAACACAATATGACCCCTTATAACACAAGAAGACCCATAACAACATGATATGGTGTCCCAAGGGGCATATGGTGTCAGGAGACACCATATGACCCCTTAGGACACAATATGACCCCTAACAATACCAAAGGGGTCATATGGTGTCCTAAGGGGTTATATGATGTCCTAGGAACCTTTAGGACACAATATGACCCCTTAGCACACCATACAACCCCTAACAACACCATATGGTGTCCTAAGGGGTCGTAGGACACCATGTGACCCATTAGGACACAATATGACCCCTAACAGCACCTAAGGGGTCATATTGTGTCGTAAGGGGTCATAGGACATCATATGACCCCTAACGACACTATATGGTGTCTTAAGGGGTCGTAGGACACCATGTGACCCGTTAGGACACAATATGACCCCTAACAACACCTAAGGGGTCATATTGTGTCGTAAGGGGTCATAGGACACCATATGACCCCTAACAACACTATATGGTGTCTTAAGGGGTCATATTGTGTCCTAAGGGGTCATAGGACACCATATGACCCCTAACGACACAAAATGACACCTAACGATACCTAAGGGGTCATATGGTGTTCTAAGGTGTCATAGGACACCATTTGACCCCTTAGCACACCATATGACCCCTAATGACACCATATGGTTTCCTAAGGAGTCATATGTTGTCCTAAGGGGTCATAGAACACCATATGACCCCTTAGGACACCATACGATGCATAATGACACTATATGGTGTCTTAAGGGGTCATACGACACCATATGACCCCTTAGAGGACCATAAAACCCATAATAACATAATATGGTGTCTTAGAGGGTCATAGAACACCATATGACACCTTAGAACACCATACGACCCATAATGACACCATGTGGTGTCTTCAGGGGTCATAGGACACCATTTGACCCCTTAGCACACCATATGACCCCTAATGACACCATATGGTGTCCTAAGGAGTCATATGGTGTCCTAAGGGGTCATAGAACACCACATGACCCCTTAGGACACCATACGATGCATAATGACACTATATGGTGTCCTAAGGGGTCATAGGACACCATATGACCCCTTAGAGGACCATACAACCCATAACAACATAATATGGTGTCTTAGAGGGTCATATAACACCATATAACCCCTAAGAACACCATACAATCCATAACGACGCCATGTGGTGTTTTAAGGGGTCATAGGACACCATTTGACCCCTTAGCACACCATATGACCCCTAATGACACCATATGGTGTCCTAAGGAGTCATATGGTGTCCTAACGGGTCATTGAACACCATATGACCCCTTAGGACACCATTCGATACATAATGACACTATATGTTGTCCTAAGGGGTCATAGGACACCATAAAACCCCTTAGAGGACTATACAACCCACAACAACATAATATGGTGTCTTAGAGGGTAATAGAACACCATATGACCTTTTAGAACACCATACGACCCATAACGACACCTTGTGGTGTCTTAAGGGGTCATAAGACATAATATTACCCCTTAGGACATAATATGACCCCTAACAACGTCATATAGTGTCCTAAGGGGTCATAGAACACCATATGACCCCTTAGGACACCATACGACACCTTGCAACACCATACCACCCTTTAC
The DNA here is from genome assembly GCF_030272615.1 of Cryptomeria japonica. NCBI lineage: Eukaryota > Viridiplantae > Streptophyta > Pinopsida > Cupressales > Cupressaceae > Cryptomeria > Cryptomeria japonica. Next base: position 401,473,299 of record NC_081411.1, read on the forward strand.
GACACCATATGGTTTCCTAAGGGGTCATATGGTATCCTAATGAGTCATATAACACCATATGACCCCTTAGAACACAAGAAGACCCATAACCACACGATATGGTATCCTAAGGGGTCATATGGTGTCATCAGACACCATATGACTCCTTAGGACACAATATTACACCTAACGATACCTAAGGGGTCATATGGTGTCCTAAGGAGTTATATGATGTCCTAGGAACCTTTAGAACAAAATATGACCCTTTAGCACACCATACAACCCCTAACGACACCATATGGTGTCCTAAGGGGTTGTAGGACACCATATAACCCGTTAGGACATAATATTACCCCTAACAACACCTAAGGGGTCATAGGACACTATATGACCCCTAAGGACACTTTATGCTGTACTAAGGGGTCATATTGTGTGCAGGTCATAGGACACCATATGACCCCTTAGCACTCCATACGACCCCTAATGACACCATATGGTGTCCTAAGGGATCATATGGTGTCCTAAGGGGTCATATAATACCATATGACCCCTTAGGACACCATACGACACATAATGACAACATATGGTGTCCTAAGGGGTCATAGGACACTATATGACTCATTAGGCGACCATACAACCCATAACAACATAATATGATATCCTAGAGGGTCATAGAATACCATATGACCCCTTAGAACACCATACGACATATAATGACACAATGTGGTGTCCTAAGGGGTCATAAGACATAATATGACCCCTTAGGACATAATATGACCCCTAACAACATTATATAGTGTCTTAAGGGGTCATATAAAACCATATGACCCCATAGAACACCATATAACCCCATAGAACATAATATGACCCTTTACGACACCATATGGTGTCCTAAGGTGTCATATGGTATCCTAAGGGGTCATATAAAACCATATGACCCCTTAGAACACCATATAACCCCTTAGAACATAAGAAGACCCATAACAACATGATATGGTGTCCTAAGGGGTCATATGGTGTCATGAGACACCATATCACCCCTAACGATATCTAAGGGGTCATATGGTGTCCTAAGAGGTTATATGATGTCCTAGGAATCTTTAGGACACAATATGACCCCTTAGCACACCATACAATCCCAAACGACACCACATGGTGTCCTAAGGGGTCGTAGGACACTATATGACTTGTTAGGACACAATATGACCCCTCACAACACCTAAGGGGTCATATTGTGTCCTAAGGAGTCATAGGACATCATATGACCCCTAACGACACAAAATGACACCTAACGATACCTAAGGGGTCATATGGTGTTCTAAGGGGTCATAAGATACCATATGACCCCTTAGCACACCATACCACCCATAATGACACCATATGGTGTCCTAAGGGGTCATAGGACACCATATGACCCCTTAGGAAACCATATGATGCATAATGAAACCATATGGTGTCCTAAGGGGTCATAGGACACCATATGACCCCTTAGGAGACCATACGACCCATAACAACATAAAATTGGTGTCCTAAGGGGTCATAGAATAACATATGACCCCTTAGAAGACCATACGACCCATAATGACACCATGTGGTGTCCTAAGGGGTCATAAGACACAATATGACCCCTTAGGACATAATATGACCACTAACGATATCATATAGTGTCCTAAGGGGTCATAGGACACCGTATGACCCCTTAGGACACAATACGACCCCTTAGGACATAAAATAACCCTAATGACACTTAAGGGGTCATAGGACACCATACAACACATAACAACACTAAATGGTATCCTAAGGGGTCATATGGTGTCCTAAGGTGTCATAGGACACCATACGACCCATAGCACCATATTGTCTCCAAGCATATGGTGTCCTAAGGGGTCATACGACACCATATGACCCATTAGGACACAATAAGACCCCTGATGACACCTAATGGGTCATATATTATCGTAAGGGTTCATAGGACACCATATGACCCCTTAGGACACCATACAACTCCTTGCGATATCATATGGTGTCCCAACGTATCATATGGTATCCTAAGGGGTCATATAATGTCCTAAGGGGTCATATGGTGTCCTAAGGGGTTTTAGGACACCATATGACCCCTTAGGACACCATAAGACCCATAACGACACCATATGATGTCCCAAGGGGTCATATGGTGTCCTAAAGGGTCATGGGACACCATATCACCTCTTGGGACATAGAATTAGCCCTAACAAAACCTAATGGATCATATGGTGTCTAAGGGGTCATATGATGTCTTGTGACCCCTTAGGACACAATATGACCCCTTAGCACACCATACAACCCCCAACAACACCATATGACCCGTTCAGACACAATATGACCCCTAACAATACCTAAGGGGTCATATGGTATCCTAAGGGGTCATAGGATACCATATGACCTCTTAACACACCATACGACTTGTAATGACACCATATGGTGTCTTAAAGGCTCATAGAACACCATATGACCCCTTAGGACACCATAAGACTTATAACAACATCATATGGTGTCCTAAGGTGTCATATGGTGTCCTAAAGGTTCATGAGACACCATATGACCCTTTAGGACACCATATTCTCTCTCACATTATTTCTTTTCCTTAATTACCCTTGATCACCTCTCTCCTCCTATGGGTTTATAGATACTTCCCTCTCCCCCTCTACCCACCCCCTAATTACTGTCTATGTCTCTCTTCACCTCTATCCCCATCTCTCTTCTCTCTTTGTTGATACTTTCCCCTCTCCCCCTCTCCTCCTACCCCCTAATAATCTCAAACTCTCCCTCTCATTCTCTCTTCACCCCAATCACCCCCTCCCTCTCTCTCTTCGCCTTCCACCTAATTACCTATAGCTCTATCTCTCTCACACTCTCTCTTCCCCCCAATTAATATCTCCTTCTCACCTCTCTCCCCCTCTCCTTTTTTTGATACTTCCCTACACCTCTCCTTGTCCTCTCTGAATTTTGTTGCTAGAGATGAGAATGAAATGCAGAGAAACTAGTCTAGATCTTAGGGATGAGAGAGTCACATAGAGGAGGAAATTATGAAGAGGTAGAAATATAAGTAACTTGTAGAGCTTGAGATATTTAATGAGGTATTCATTGATAGTTAGAGATATAGGTCTAGGGAGAGATGTATAAATATGGACAAAAGAGAGGGAGGAAGAAACAAATAGGTGGTGTGATAGGTTTAGGAGAGAGAGGCAGAGAAAGGAACAAACATAGATAACATGGTTTACCAAAATTTATCGAACTCAATAAAATTCATAAATTTTCTATTATTAATTAATTACTTATTTAGTTTATTTTGAGATGATTGTTACAAAAATTCATGCAATAGGGAAATCATATGAAAAAGTCATGAGTTTTTTATGTTTTAAAAATGAAGGATGAATTTAAATGAATTATAATTATTTTTTAAAACAAATAATTGAAAATATACCTATTCCATATCATAGAGCTCTTAATTACCTTTCCAACCCCTGTAAAAAAATCAAAATTTCGATATAAAATGCAAAAGTTATGCCCAATTTACTAAAATGTATTTTTTTATTTTTTCAAAAATCGGATATCCGATTTTATCCGATATCCGATTTTATCCAATATCTAATTTTAAAACATAAATTTTTCCCTCCATATTTTGGTTCAGGTTTGCTTTGGGATTTGGCTTGGAAGTGACAAGCCTGGAAAGTCAACTGAAAAAACGTGTTTTTCAGTATTCCTTGATTTTCCAGACTTTACACTTGTGGTTGACGACTTTTTTTATAGCCAAAATTGATAAAACAAAAAGGGTTTTTTAAGGATGTTCTCAGCTTTCCAACAATATAAGGCTTGTCTTATTTAGACTTTAATAAATAATTATTATCTATTTTCTAATTGAATTCTGACAAAAGTCCTGATTGATAGACTGATTGAAAAATACTCATAACTTTCAAACCGCATAACATTTTTTGAATCTGAAACATGTGTCACATCCTATGCTTCATCTGACCAAGTTAAGGTGGTCAAACGTAGGAGTTTCTGAATTTATGAAAAGTTGTAGTAAAAAATTCATAAATAATTATTTACTTTATAAAAAATTATAAAAAAATATGTGTCACATCCAGACATGAGTCTAATACTTATATTATAAATCTTATAAAAAAAATATTATGATTTGATTGTGATTAGGGTGGTCAGACATACACCTACTTCTTATCTTTTTTCTTGAAATTTTTGTACCACTGCATTGAAATTTGAAATTTTCATCAAATAGATTTTTTTTTTTCAAAAAACAACTAGTAGCTTAGAAACTACATTCAATTTTCTATAGATTTTGTTCTTACATATTTTAAAAATAATGTTCATAACTTACTCAATTTTTCATGTCAAGTTGCAAAAGTCTGATTTTTTGAAATTTCATTGCCACTCAAGGGCCTGTTTTGGCACACCATGATCCTGCACATACCCTAGTTTTTTCAACCCCCGTTGCCACATTGACTCCAATCCATCGATCATCTTGTTGAAGAGCTCTTATTGATTGACCTAAGGCTTCAACCATTATGATAAACAAAAAAGGTGGCATTGGATCACCTTGTCATATTCCTCTTGACATGGAAAAGAAGCCATGAGATGAGCCATTAACCAAAACAGAGAATTTGGGGGATGATAAACAACTCATGACCCATGTGATCCATTCCTTGCAAAAACCAAATTTATTTAATGCATCAATTAAGAAACCCATGTCCACCATATCATAAGCTTTCAGAATGTCCAGTTTTAAAATCATGCAGGAATCCTTGGTTTTCCTAGCCGTGTGAAGCGTTTCATGGGCAATGATAATGCCTTCCACAATGGATCTTTCAGGGGAAAAACCACTTTGTTCATCCGATATGATGTGTTTAAGGAGGGGCTTCAATCTGTTGGCTATGATCTTTGTTACAATCTTGTAGACCATGTTGCATAAAGCAATGGGTCTAAAATCACTCATTTGTTGAGGGTTTTTCTTTTTCGGGATTAAAGCCAAAAAGGTGTGATTAATAGCACCTAGCATAGTCATTTTATTTCTTGATTCTTCTACTGCTAGGTGTAGATCTCGAGCGATGATATCCCAGAATTATTGGAAGAAAGCTGCAGGGAAGCCATCAAGGCTAGGAGTCTTATCAGGATTCAGCTAGAAGGTAATTTTCCTTACTTCATCAATTGAAATAGGATTACAGAGAGCTGTATTTTGACTATTAGATATTATGGATGGGATTGAGTTAAGAATTCTGGCTCTTGCTTCATGATCATTCTGGTGACCACCATTCAATAATGATTCAAAGAATCTTACAGCTTCCTGCATAATGTCCTCATAGTTCTTGACAATGACACCATCCAGTCTCTTAATCTCCGATATTTTGTTTCTATTGCGAATGGCAATGGCCGATCTATGGAAGAATTTGTTGTTTCTGTCACCTTCCTTAAGCCATAACTCCCTTGATTTTTGTCGCCAATGGATTTCCTCACACTGAAGGATTTCATTTAGATCAGATTTGAGGGAATTTTGTTTGTTAAATAAATCCTCATTCATTCCTGAAGTAATAACAGAATTGGTTTTTTCTTCCAACTCAGCCTTAATTCTTAATTTGTCCATATGAATATTCTTGAAATGGCTCCTATTCCATTCTTTGATTTGAACCTTAATATACTTGAGCTTCTTATTGAGTATGAATAATCTCGAATTGTTCCCTAGAATTGGTTCATTCCACCAAACAGATATAAGTTCATATAGCTCAGGCACTCTAAACCACATTTTCTCAAACTGGAAAGGAGTACCTCCCTCTGATTGTCCCTTGGTGACCTCTAGACAGATCGGGTAGTGATTTGATCCAATAAGCAGGAGAATCGATGACTCTAATACAAGATTTTGTCCTAGCCAATCACCAATGACAAGAAAGCGGTCTAGCCATTCAGCAATTTTAGTAAAACCTGATCTCTTGTTTGTCCATGTGAAAACTCCATTTTTAGGAAAAATGTCTATTAGGTGATTCTTCTCAACAAATTCCAAAAAATCCTTTTGGGCCATACCAGTCCTCTGAATGCCCCCACTTTTTTCATCGCCAGAAAGGATCGCATTGAAGTCCCCAACAACCACACAACTGCTTTGGTAATACTGCAAAGTCTGATGGTTAAAAGATCCCAGAGAGCAAGTTTATAACCAGCAGAAGATGGTCCATAAACATTAAAGATTGAAATTCTCATTTCGTCCTAGGATAGTTACCAGACAATGTTTCCAATACTTATCTTCCCCAACAAGAGAGATCCTAACATTCATGGGATTCCAGATGATTCCCAAGCCACCAGAGGCTCCATCCGATTGTCTAAACAGACCATTCCACTATTACCAAACTCTCATTTTTGCATCAATCTCAACCTTACTCCATTTAGTCTCTTGTAGTAGCCAAATATCTCCTTTGGTGTCATCCATCTGGCACTTAATCAAGCGCCATTTGTCAGAGGCATTGATGCCCCTGACATTCCAAGATAAAAGTTTTATTGGTCCTGGGGAAGGGCATTTCCCTTCCCTAAATTAAGTTTGGTTTGACCACTAGCTGCATTAGCAATTGCTAGCACTATTTTTTTTGACTTGCACCCCCGCACTCCTTTTGGCTTAAAGTTTGGTTTGTCAATGGTTGAATCCGACTTCCCAAAACCTTTTGTGGAATCCTCCAATATAAGATCAAAGTCTGGTTCAAATTCTTCTTCCCACTCCGAGGAGGAAGACTCAATTTCACCATCTTCGAATTCAATACCTAGCGAAGAGAAAATATTATCTCCCATCTTCCCTAGATTTCTAGCCTCCTTTTCCTGAGTGTGAATTTTGCAATCTTCAATTACTAGTTGACTCCCAGTGTCAAGAGGAGAGGGTTGTAGCGAATCTGTAATTTGGATTCAATATCTGCTTGTAAGGTTGTACTCTTTTCTAGAAGCATGAGAAGATCTTGTTGGCTCTCACTTTGATCAGAGGAGGGAGGAGCTATGTTCAAAGGAGTTTCCTCAGTCAATGGAATATTCTCATTATCATGAATTTCGTTACAAATATCCTCCCCGGTATCAATGGAGATAGGAGGTTCCGGTTGCAGTTTTTCTTCCATAGGAGATTGCATAGAGGAATAACTTCTCTGTATCGTAGCCAAAACATCACAACCTAAGCCAGCGTGATCCAAGGAGAAGCATTTAGGGCAAATATGCAACTGATCTTATCTATCAATCTTTTGGATCTAGAACTTCTCAGCACCAATAATTTTAACTTCACCGGGGCTCTTGGTGATTTGATCTGTGCTAATGCATATTCTAAGGAAGCTTCCCCATATTTTGTCCTCCAAAATGTCATCAATCGATACAAATGTGCCAAGGTCTTTGCATATATTCTTAATGACATCAATGTGCCAGTAATATGAGGGATAGTTGTAGAATCTTATCCATACCTTACTATCCGTTCATACATGAGTCTGGGGATTGAAATTGGGCTGCCATTCAATGATGTGGACTTCAATGTCATCCAAGATAATATGGACCTTTGTTTTTAGCTTGCCATTTCTTCTCATTGCTCATAAATTCAATCATATAGAAGTCATTTGGGAGAATATTGATGTTAATATCCTTTCCCCATTGTGCTCTACACCAGGATTCAAAGTTGCCCTTAACTCATTTTCCACCACCCCACTTGATGAAAAAGAAAAACTCAAGAAAATTTGACCTAGAAGAATTAATTTTATTTTCATCCAAAAAGATAGTAGGTCTTGAATTTTTTCTTACCCATTTAGGATGACGGGGACGATGGGGGAGAAAGGTCCGTCTTCAAAAATCAGTGTTTCCCCCTCGATTCGACCAAGGGTTTCGATTTTTAGGATGAAAGTTAGATCTCCAAAACCTGTCATGGTCCGCCCTAGAGTTATCTTTCCTGATGCGCCCATTCCACATTTGGAAATTATCATGAGATTTTGGAGGGACCAGATAGGGTTCAGAATGTGGATTGCCTCTCTCGATTACCGCTTCGTGGATGCTAGGTTCAGGTGATGGTTGCCAGTTTTAGGGGAACTCGGAAGCAGGATACTTGGCCTTGCGATACCAACCTTTGTTATTCCAAATGAAACCATTTTCCTTCCATTTATGCAAGTCAATAGTGCACTAGTTGCCACTCGAATACGGATTTCCATAATTCATCCGTAATGTCTCCATGGAACTTGTCTGCTCTCCCAGAATTAGTTAGTTTTTGAGTGGGTTGCAACCTCCTTACTTCAATGGGAAAGGGAATATCTACTTCATCGCTCCATGAACCAATCTTTGTGGCCTAAACGCCCAAACTTCGCACATTGACATCCCTACTCCTACAGCCACTGCCACTCCTATTGCCTTCAATCGCCGCCATTTGCCTCCAACAATAATAACATCATTAGTATTATTAGTGTCTAAGGAAGACATAATTTTTTGTACACTTTTATTTATGTAAACTATTATAAGAATACTATTATTAATTTTTAAATGAGATTAGTTATTATTTTTTTAAATAAGAGTACAAAGAGTAGTTGTATTCTTATGTTTTTTCCCATTATTTTTTATTTTTTATATGTATCAAATATAGGTCTTGACAAGGAAAAAAAAATCTATGTTGATTAGGAAATATAAAATAAATATAATAATTAAATAAAAAATATCAAAACCTAATTTTTGGAAAGCTTAGTTGAAGTGCTACATTGCTGTAAAACCTTGTGTGATACAATTTTGTGATAATGGAAAATATTGCTAGAATCAAAACTTTTATTCAACAGAAGTTAACAAATACAATAAAGGAAGATAAAGTGCAACATTGACACCTTCTAATGAAGGATCATTCAATGAAAATTATTTAAAATCCCACCTTCAATCAAAGGTCATGTTAAATCATCCTCATATACAAAAAAAAATTGGTTGAAGGTCAATTTTTGAAGGACTTTACTTTTAGTTTTCAAATTTCAATGAAAGGTCATTTCTTTTGGATCAAAGGTGTAGTGGATGTAATAACCTCATGAACAATTAAAATCCAAGATGTTAATTCAAAGTAAATTGTGTTGAACAAGAACCTTCAATTGCACATTGTCCAACTTTTAACACTTGAAAAAATATTTTTTCAAAATGAATAACAAGTGAGACAATGCTTTATGCTTCCACCCATCATTTGATGATAAGGTTTTGGATGTTCTGAATAGATCCACATACACACTATGTTCCTTAGAGTTTACTCTAATATTGTAGGCACAGCCTTGTCCCTTTGTTGTTAATTTCTACTAAAGCTTGTTCACCTTTATTAGTACCCATATTTGACATAAAATGATATTAAGAAAATATCAAGAGCATGTCACATACTTGAATGAGAATTTTACATCTTCCTTAACAAGTAAAACCCCATTATTGAGGTACAATGATTAAAAATTCAAAAAATAGAGATGCAAGTCCCTATGATGATAAATTAACTACTACAAGTAGTTGATGCAAATATAATACAAGCATTATAATGTATTTATGGTGAAATGATGATAGATCTACTTTATGGATATTCTTATCTAAATTTTTGACTATAACTAATTTCTAAGGGATTATCTCTAAATAAAAAACCTTATATGCTCAATTTGAGGAACTTGGTAGGAAATTTGATAAGTAATGATCAAATCTAAAATCTTCTAGAGTTGACTATGTAAACGATTTTTCTATGAATTTTTTGGATCATGCTCTTTGTCCCGTCATCGAGAAAAGTTAACTTATATGGTATCCATCTCTATGATGGATCATAGAGTTTGATCTGATATATTGGAAGAAAAATTGTTCATGTATTTAAATCTAGAAGCTTTAAAATTTGATAGGATGGATTGTGAAAATTTAATGGCTTTAAGAAATGATCAAATTGTATAGAGTAGTTGGCTTGGGAAAAGCATGAGAAGAGGTTTCAAGTATGAGGAAAATGTCTGTGGTTCTATGAATTAAAATCCATAATCTAGTCTATGGAGTTAAAATCCTAAGGAAAAAGGCCAATCTTCTTTCTAAGGAGTTATCTACTAGATATGGGTGATAGGTTCAAATGATATTTTAAGATATTATATTTATGATAAGGAAAAAAGTGAGTGTAAAATCGAAAGTGTAATGGAGAAATCTAACCCTACAAAAAGGAAACTATGTTCCTTTGAGAGAAAGTCTCACAACCTATATTCAAATTTCTCCAACTAGTAGAACTAGTGAAGATCTCTAATTATAGATAAAGAAAATAAAGATTTTGATTACAAAAATGGAAAGAGTAGATGGTAGGGAGTTTTCAATATAGATTTGAGTATCTTGGCCAAGGATGCCAATGTGACATGGAGATGTTTGCATGGCATGCTTTAGTCTCAAGTACGGACTGAAACTAAAAGAACTCAAAAAATAGAGAAAACCCAACTTTGTGCTTCAACTGAACTATAAGACCTAGAAGTTAGGAATGTAAAAATAAATACTAGATAACAAAGATGAAAGAATACAATAAATTATGGAAAGATTCAAATGAGTAAATGAGAAAAATAGAATAAATAATCATAATCAAACTTCCTTGTGTTCGATTGCTTCTAATAAACCTACACACAAGAAGAAGAGGAAAAATTGTTTGGGGCTATTTGGAGACTCGCTTAGTCAAGTCCCTAATTTGGTGTTCCCATATCCATAGTAGCCAAATAGATAGATAGATCAAAATATGAATAGACAAAATGATCAAATAGATAAGTTATGTTATAAATCCTCAAGATGCTCAAAGACAAAATGAATAGATAGATAATACCAGGAAGGTTTGAGAAAGCCAAGGGAAATGCAAAGGTTGTTGTAGCAAGATAGAGATTGATGTAGCAAATGAGAGAGATCAAGAGAAAAGATGTGGAAGCCAAGGAAACACCAGAGATTGCTAAAAGAACCAAAAATTATTGCATGAAATGAAAGAATAGATTTAAAATGAGATAATAGAAGGACAAGGAGATGCCCCGAAGTCGTTTCCACTAACCTAGTTAGGTGACAGGTGTCAAAATTATCAAAACCAAAATTTGAATGTTAAGATATCATGGGACATATGTGTGGGCGCAAACATCCACATGGTGCACTAGTGTCCAAATAAATCACACTTAAAAACGATTGTTGACAAAAGAATCATGTGGTTAACATGAAAGTGATGCTGGAAGGTAGTCACTAATAAGGTTCCTTGAGCATCTTGAGAAAGAAAACGATGATGCAAGAGATGAAACAAGCCTACTCAGATGATCAGGGAATGGACACTAAAGTGGCTACAAAAGTGTAGGTGAAATTGCAAAGGGGTATGCAATTTTCAACTCTACAAAAAGGTATTTTCTTCTTTGTACATATTTCCTCCACTTTGATCAATATGTGAACTACATGAATCATGCACGCTAAAGTATTGAAGATAATAACTAGATTATGTAAATAGATATAGGTATCTATGATAGGACAACTTCTTGTGGTTTTTTAACAATGAGAACTATACATATATTTCCATCATTTTATAAGATTAACAAAGTATTGTAACTTCTATTTGTGTTGGTTCACAATTGTAAGTCTCACCTAAAGCATGAGAAAAGTTACTCAACACATTTTTTATAAACTCAAATATTGAGTTGTGCTAAAGCAAATAGTATGCATAATTATAATTGAAACCTAATGGACATATATATAATCATGTGCAACAATAAATATACTAAATAAATATGAAACAAGATTAAATTATGTATTTAAAACTTAAATTATTTTTATAATTGATACTATTACAATGCAAGGTTTTATAGGTGCATATTATTGATTCTAGTACAAAGACAATTATTACTTAAGAGAATTTAGTTATCACTTTCCAAATGGACATAATAACTAGTTATACTTACACTAATTTTATGTGCAGAATTTAGTTTGTTATATAATGGTGCCAAAATATGGGAATGAATTTAAATGGATTCAACATTCTTTCAAACCAAAAATTTAGTTAGTCCTTTTAAGGAAAAGGAAATTACAAAACAAGAAAAAACTCAAAACTACAAATGAGCCTCAAAAAAACACTATTGCATAGGAAGATCCATTGTAGCTTTTCCACGCTCAAATTTTTTGGTGGTGCTTTGCTACCATGGAGGATACTTTGGGCATGCCAATTATTGTTGAATAATTGCGAGCTTATCAACATGGTCTGTATTAGCGTGTAGGTAATCATTCTTGTGGATCTCCTTTGCATGCTTATCTACTAGTTGTGTGTTAATTAAAGCGAAAGACTATTAAGAGATAATTTAACAATATATAAATGATGTTAAATCCTTCTCCATGTCTTTCCTATTAAGTTAGATGACCCCCAAAGTGGTAACTACCTCATCTATAGGATATTTCTAGAGCACTCTTTGGGAACACTTCATTTATAGATGTTTTGTTGTAGTAGCTATAGTATTTAGTATTGTGAATTAAATTTATTATAAATGATGGATATATATGGGTTATAATATATTTTATGATTGTGGTGTATATATAATTATGTTTAGTGCAATAATTTAATATGTATCATTAAGGAAAGAATATGAGATTGCATGCACACAATATAAATGTGAGATGTACGGAGGATGTCCCTACAGTGCAATGGTAAGTTGTCAGGTGGCTTTTGTGCCACTTCTCAAGTTTGAATCCCAACACGTTGGTGTGTTGGGTCAAACTTTGTGCCTTTTCCCAGTGAGAAGAAGAAGAAGAAATAATTTTAATTTCCACAAGACTTAACAAAGTCTATGGGACAACACATTGGATCTAATTGATTTCTACAAATCTACTCATTTTTTTGTGTAAAATGATGACAAGTGGCCCCACCTTCTCGACAAAATCATTGCTGAAAATATCATACCAAGATCCCATAGTCAAGAGTTTTTTATACATGTCCCTAACATCCTTGAAGGTGTCATGTATTCTAAAATGAAGTGTTTTCAGTTTCTACTTTCCCAGATGTGCAAAAACTACACACTCTTTCCTCCCAAGTTTCTTTTCGTCTTTTCCAACGACCAGTTTCACTATGGAGCTGATGGGAGTTTTTTTTCTTAATTGTGCAATAATACACTTAGCTTTCCACGAAATATTAGCTCTTATATAATCTTTTTGATGATTATCATAAGTAGGATTGAACTCTGTGATATAATAATTTTTCTTTCTCTCTAACTCTTTGCCACAAACCTACTTGTGAAACTTATCCATTACAAAAGCCTTTATCTCTTTACTATTTGTGGGACATGAATTTAGGTAGATATTCCATTTACTCAACCATTTGATATTTTGTTTCATCCAAGTCTTCTTTCTTTTGCACATGGTGTAATTGAAAACAACCTTAGGTCATATTCCTTCTTCCATTTCCTCAATTCTTTTAAGATATCTAATGAAACTAACCATAGCAATAGCTTCAATAGGTGCAAACCTAGTTTCACTCAGCATGATATCATAAGGAACTGCATTTTTAATCTTAAACTTGCTTGTTATCAAGTGCTTTTGGATTTGCTCAATCTGCTTCCACTGTGAACCAGAAGTGTTGCTAGCCCACAATTCACAACCATAGAGCATAACTGGAAGAACTAAAACCCCAAAAAGAGTTTGAGAGGTTTTAAAATCCCGAAGCTTTGCTTCTCTACAACTAATCTGAAGAGCATGCCAAGCTTTCCAACCTCCTAGGATTCTCTTCTTCCTGCAAACTTCCCAATTTATATTTTTGTTGAAGTCAATCTCAAGATATTTGTAGTCTGAAACTTCTTCAAGAATATTGCCTTCAAAGTAAAACTTATGTTGGTTTCATTTCCTCTTATTAGAAAAAACCATGACTTTTGTCTTGTTGATATTGACTTGCATCTCCACCACTCTGCAAAAGTGCTCCAAGGCATACAAATGCTCTTGTAGGCCAAGACTCATTTTAGCAATAAGAATGAGGTCATCCACATAAAGAAGAAGTGTTATCACAAACTCACCCAAACATACACCATCACCATCATGGGAGTTTGACCACTCTTCTATCTTGTCAATGTATAAACCAAACAATGTAGGTGATAATGGACACCCTTGTTTGACCCCAATATCACTTCTAAAGCTTTCAGAGATGCCACTAAGGTTCCGATTTTGAATTTAACCTCCTCATAAAGCCTATGGACAACCGCTCTAAGATGCACGGGAATTCCAAGTTCTTTCATTCTATTCCAAAGTTTAACCCTAGGAACCGTGTCAAAAGCCTTTTTGAAATCAACAAAACAGCAGAAGCTCTCTTCTTTCTTTTCCCATAGAGGAGTATAGGTAGAGATTGGTGGCTCATGTCATTCAAGATACTAGCTCATGTTGGAGATTGTACACACTCACCATGAGGGATTCAAAGGTAGGGCTCTTGTATTGGAGATTGTGTTCACATGTTACAAAGGACTCAGAGGTAGGCCCTCCATGCTAGAAATCATTCTCACACGCTGCAAAGGAGAAGAAGGAAGTTAGTCTAGTAGAGGTGTAATGGTGGAAGAAAGCACGAAGGTGGATGTAGGAGTGACAAGGTGGAAAAGAATGATATGGAGGAATGACAAAGGCATGAGAGATAAGGAGAGGAGTGATAAGGAGTAGAGAGATAAGGAGAGGAGTGATAAGGAGTAGAGAGATAAGGAGAGGAGTGATAAGGAGAGAAGAGATAAGGAGAGGCATGATAAGGAACAGAGAGATAAGGAGAGGAGTGATAAAATCCTGCGATAAATAAGGAGAGGAGTGATAAAGAAGAGGAGAGGTAAGGAGGAAGGAGCGATAAGGAAGAATGAGAGATTTAAGGAGGAAATAAAAAATTGATACAACTAGCTTGGGGCTAATCCTAGAATTTGAGGATTACGTCCCTAAAAAATGTGACCTTACGGGTTCATAGCTCTAATAAAAAACATTCACTGATTAAAAAAAAAACATAAATGTGAGACACAAATATTTACATGGGAAACCGTTATAAGAGAAAAACCACTATTGAAAGGATGGTAACGATAATTTTCACAAGAAAATTACATCCAATATAAAAATTATCCTTTGTAAAATGCCTTATACATTGTACAACCTCACAAAACTGACTTAAAGTGTTACAACATCACACCATGATAGACAACCTTTTTCCTCTCTCTATTCCATCAATTCAATTAGTTATATGTGGATGTTAAAAATAATCCTCATATAATTCCAACTATCATAATTATTTAACTACCTAATGGAATATTATCATTACAACTATTTTATAACTATAGTGTACCATTAGCGTATCACACATAATATGGAATATGGCATATCCACACATGATTTTCCACTACTACTCGGTCATATATTTTCATCATATTCACTTGAAGCACATATATATCTGTAGACACCTAAAAATGGTCAACGCTTGTGGGATCATACTTTAACATTTGCGCATTGCCTCATTTTAGGTTTTTTGCGTCGCATTAACATTTCTCCTATGTTTTGCACTTGGTCTTTATCATTTGCGAGCATTGAGTCCTTCTTCTACATTCTTCATTCGTCTTGCTCTCAAATTTGGTCTTGTCGACAACACTATCCAATCATGATTTTGATCAATTTTATCTTATGGCATCAATGTACGTGCTCATTTGTCATCATTTTGGACATCGTCAATCCTAATTAGGGTTTTGTCCTCCTGTCAATCTTGCGATCGATTTGTCATCGATCGTTGTCCTCTTATCAATCTTGTCATCTGGCGATCGATTTATCATCAATCCTTATCATTTTCAATCTTGTCATCATGCGATTGATTTGTCATCGATCGTTGTCATGTTCGATCTTGTCATTTTGCGATCGATTCGTCATTGATCGTGGTCATTTTCAATATTGTCATTTTGCAATCTATTTTGTCATCTTGTCAATCTTGTCATTTGGCGATTAATTTGCCATCGATCATTGTCTGTCTCAATTATGTCAATTTGGATCAATTAGTCATTGTTCCTCGTCAATTGGCGCATTTATCAATCAAATCCTTTTATCACATTGGTCATTTATCAAATCATGATCGATATCAATTATCTTCAATCAAGACCTAATTGTCATTCTCGCATTGCTAATTTGTCTTCTAGGGTTTTATGATTTAATCATTTAACCTTGTGTGTCATTTCTTCCTTTAGGATTAATAAATTATTTATTTATCATAAGTCTTCTCATTGCAATTAAATGTTCATTTAATTGGCTAATTATTCCTCTTTGTGAATTAATTAATAAATGAAAGATTATTAATTAATTTACCTAATTCCTAATTTCTTAATTCCTCTTTTTCTAATTTTCTAATTTTCTAAATTCTTAATTTCAATTTCCTCCTATTTCTCTCCTAAATTCATGGAAATGACATGTCAATTTGTCATAAATTTGTCATAATTGACAATCAATCAATTTTTGACATAGAAGTTGTCATAATTTGTCATAAATTATCAATCAACAAATTTTGCATAGAAAGTGCATAATTTGTCATAATTTGTCATAATTGACATAATTGATTTGCAATTTCCATTTGAATTGAATCATGCTAATCTTGTCATCTCTCCAATTCTTCTATAAATTGGATGATCTTCATCAATCAAAGCTAATTGGTAATCATACTATCGAATTTCTAGTCAATCATATTTCGAGTACTCTTGATCAAAAATCTTGTCTACTTGCTTTCAATTATGTGTGTGCACTTGTAGGTGAGATCCACAACCAAATCATTTGAAGAGGAAAGAAGAACAATGGAGCCGCATGAAGGAGCATTCAAATCACATCTTTGGTTTGCTTAATTTCTAGTTTTGAATGCTTTTATTTCATGTCTCTATTGAGTGTTGTTTAGGATAGATCATTGCAATGAATGCTTTTGTGATTGGGCTATTACGTTTATCTTGTCTTGTGATGATTTCCTATTTCCTAACGTACAATATCCTACACTACAATGGAACCTCACCTATGACTTGTGGTAGTAGAGACAACTTGTTGATTGATCCTAATTTATTGTCGTGCTCTCAAAAATCCACTTGAATATTTACATTCTCTTAGCCTTCATCACATTTGCACCTGCACTATCATACATACTTCATCAACCAAGATAAAGACACAACATAAATTTATCAACTAAATTCCTTATGGTTGCAACCATAGAAACATTGCTTTATGTTAGGCCTCCATGTTGAAAATTGATGATACAAGGGTGTTTTCTAAGGCTTCGGTATTGGTAGATGAGACCACCTAACTTTATGGTGTACTTAAAACACACAACCGCTTAGCCAAGAGAAATAACTCTTGCATGGAATTTATATAGCCTACTAAAACATGGTTTTCACTAATAGTTGATGATTAAATCCAAGTTTTTAGGCCCCTAGTTTTTTTAATTATAATTTATTTTTTATTTCCAAGATCACCTAACAACTTGAGGAAAGAGCATATACACATATGTTTAAGTGATACAATTGAAAAAGTCATTACTAATTCTTAAGATTGCACTAAGGCACAATCATGAGAGCATATCAACATAACCCATGTTGCAAATACAACAAAAAAAGAAAAAGCATTCCTTAACAAATTAATTTTTGGCTTTAAATTAAATCTTGGACATAAGAAGTTGCACAACAAATATTATTCATTTGCAAGATCTAGGTCTATGAGAAATAAACTTACACAAAAAAGATAAAAAAAAATAAAAAATAGAAATATAAACCCTACAAGATAGGTGTTAGAAAATAAAATTAAGATAAAAAAAAAAATTGGATATGTCAAAACACAATCAAATAATTAGCGAATAGTCATATAGATCAAAATATGTGTCAAAAATGTCAAAATATATAGAAAATGGATAGAAAGAAAATACACTTAAACATAGGACATGTAGACAATATTTAGAAAGTAAATATATTATAACACAAAGCAAATATGTTAAAAAATAGACAAATATATTAAACATTAAATAGATACATCAAACTTACAAAAAATAGTTAGCAAAAAAAATGCATATAGAACAAGTGAGCTAAAGATTAGATACATATATTAAACATTAAATAGATACATGATCAAGCTTGTAAAAGGATTTAGTGAGAAAATAAACTAGAATATAAAAATATACTAAACAAGCAAAAATAGTTTAAAAAGTAAATTTACATTAAAATATAAAAAAAAATATGTTAACATTAAAAGAATTAGTAGTAGTAGTAGTAGTAATAGTCGTAGTAGTCGTCGTAGTAGTGGTAGTAGTGGTCGTAGTGGTCGTAGTGGTAGTAGTAGTAGTGGTAGTAGTGGTAGTAGTAGTAGTGAGAATAAGATTTTCCTACAGCTCAAGTGAATGTGGTTGCTCATAGACTGTGAAGATAATTGGTTGCTCATAGACTTTGAAAGGAGAGGTAGACTTATAGGTTTTTGAATGAACAAATGAATGGTTGTAATTAATTTGCTTGATTTAAAAAATTAAGATTTTTTTTATTTTTATTTTTAAATAATATTTAAAATTAGTAGTAGTAGTAGTAGTATGATTTTATTTTTTGTAATTTAGGAACATGCAAGTATAAATCAAGGATTCCCAAGTTTCATGACTTGATGAATGAAGGAGATTAACTCATGACAACGAGTTAATTATAG